>NC_056627.2:325893359-326202109 GCF_002870075.4 Lactuca sativa | reverse complement strand
CCACATACAGCTCCCAGGGTACTGTACTAGGCGATAACCAGCATATAAGTAATGTAACAAGTATACACCTACTCTTATATCCTAACATACAAGGATATACTACAGCACACAAGGATACATAACACAATCTAGTGGGCTGAAATTTCTGCCTTCGACCCACGATTATAATGAGAAAACTCACCTCAACCCTAAAGACGAGATAAACCACCTACTCGAGCCGATGATATCAAGCATCCACTTGCTAAACATATCCATAATAAAACCATAATTAGGCTCACAATTAAACCTATTTTGGGAAAAAGACCATTTTCCCCTCCCGTACTAATCCCCAACATGGTTGACAAAATTTCAGTCCAGTCAATAAGTCAACGGTCAACACTCAGTTGGCGTATGCCCTACACAACTGATCTACACCCTGCGTACGGAAGCTACACCCCGTGTAGAGCCCCTAATCTCACAAACATATAGTAAGTTCTTAATACAGCAAGCCAAACCCTCTAACTCCTAGATCTGATCTAAATGAAGGTCTTAATGAATAAATTCTCTAACTTTATCCCTTTGCATGGCCAAGATGAGCACACAACCAAACTCTAAGTCCAAGATGACAAATTTTGCTAAACGACTAATGCATGGACGGATGAGAGTGCCTAAGCTCTCACTTTTTTTTTACTCTAAGACCTCAAAAACATCAAAATTAGGCATTCGAATGGTATAGAGTAACTCATACTCACAAGGACCAAGGTTAAGGGACAAAAAGCATAAAACCCATGAGCTATGTAGACCTAACAAAAAGTAACATCAAGATGCAAGCTTTATACCCTCTAGAGATAAGTGATATAGTGAAAAATCTGAATATACAAAGCTTCAAGCTCACACTTGCCTCTCCAATGGACTCTTTCTTCAAGAGTACACACAAAAATTACACTAATCCTTCTAAAATTCACAATTGGTGGCTAGGGTTTTAAAGGAATCATATGAGGTGATGAAGGCTCGATACATGAAGGTTTCTAAGAAGTTAGAGCCCTTAAATATGGCTCAAAACCTTAGGGTTAAGGATTTGGTCAGCAACGGCTATGCCCTATATAGTCAAGTCTACGCCATGTTTCGCTCATTAAAAGTGTGATCTGATTTCAGTATCTACGACATGCGTAGCTCTCGTACGCCCTGCGTAGAGCAAAATCCCCAACTCCCATTTCAACTTCAAATAGCCATAACTTATTCGTTTTAACTTTAATTTCAGCTTTCTTTATATGCATATAAAGTTATTGAAGAGTCCACACTTCTATCTAGTCATTTTTGACTTAACGTATGTCCAACTAAAACCATAATCGATGGAAGAAGCCAAACCTATAGCTTTTCCCATTTTTAGCCATTGGTTCCAGCACACAAATCAAGGGATTAGATCTCATAACCAATATTATCAACCTTCAATAAGGTCCAAACTTTTCTTCCTCAAGGCCTAAAGCCTTTATTACGGTCCATGAATAATGAATTAATGTCCCGAACATGATGTTACAACTCCTCCCCACTTAAATTAGATTTCAACCTCGAAATCATTCCTTACTACTTCCTCTGCCACACCATTCGATCCTAATAGAACTTCCTGAATTCCAATTAAGACGAAAAATTTATCTTACACCGACAACTGCCTACCAACACTGTTATCGAAGCCCAAAACTTTGAGGATTCTAAGGTTGTGCCTAAAAACCCACCAAGTTACTACATTCTATACAACCAACATGCGAACAAAGAATTTACAGATTCAATATGTACAAGATTTTCTAACCCTGCGCCATCCTACAGATAAACTAAAATACGAAATACATTGTTGAATACCATCAACAATAATCCTGTGTATAAATGCGCTAACAAACCCTGAACAAAACCCATCGATCACATAATAAAGTAAACCATATACATACTTGGCTAAAACGAACCTACCCTGCTATTCACTGACATCACTGAGGTTTACCCCTGATCCACTAACCACCAACAAAACACGAGCTTACTCCCGATTTGCTACCACCAATAGCACTCGTAGAGTAACATAAGCACACTGCGAACCTACAAAAACTTAATTATTCCCATTAGGCCTTTGGTGAGTGACTCGGACTTCCAGGTCCCGGTCAAACAAGAAAAGACAAGGATGTCCTTCTCACAAATGAGCTCCTAACACTCTAGGATCCTAAAATGCGAGGACGCCCTACAAATTACTAATACCATAGAAACTAAGACTATTCGAAGAGGAAATTCAACAGCTAGCGATGACCCTGATGAAAAAAATATTATAAGATTAAGCAATTTCGCGAAGGTCTGGAACTAGAGAAATATAGTTGAGAACTGAACCTTGGAATAAAGTTTTCTTGCTACAAAGTCTCCCTCTCCCCACGTGGAATTCGATAGACTTTGACGGTTCCAAAACCCTTCAACATTCCAGGCCAACTTGAGCTTTAAGACTTGGTCCCACTCTTGAAATCCAAAGACACAAGTGGATTTGAATCCTCAAACAACATTTAAGAGTTCTAATACGCATACATAACTCTAAAGAAAAATGTCCAGACAATCATAAATAAGAAATCAAAAGAAAACCATAGCTAATTAAAACAATTTCATTCAACCGTCATCCAAGATTACAACTGAACTTTAAAACATAAACATAAAGATACACATAATATTAAAAAACGTAGTAATCGACTAAATCCATGAAATGATAACTCAAAACTCGGTCCCTGAAACTCCAACTGCCTTATCACATCCATCCGGTAACTACCGAGATAGGGGTGTAGGATTCTACACCTCGCTGAAAATGAGAAGGGGACAACGAGCTCTGATGTGGCCCCAACGCCACAATGGAAACATACCCACATACTCTACCTGCAATCCCTACTGAAATGCCCCTTCTTGCCATACCTCCGACACGCAAAAGATCGACACCTTCCATCATGAAACTCACTAGACTTGCCACACTTGGAACTCTTCCCCTCAAATGGTCCTGAGCTCAATTCGTCGGACTTGAACCGCTTGGCCACCGACTGAAACTGCCCCGATGATGTCTTCTCCTCCCTCCTCTGGATCTCCAACTCAATCCCCCTCATCGTAGCGCTTGACAACAAGTCGTTCAAGTTCTGATATGGCAAATTAGATACAAACTCTTGAATCTCCATCTGGAGCATGCCCGTGTATCGCGACATCTACACTTGCTCAACAACGGCATACTCTGGAAAAATAGGGCTCTCTCTATAAGCATCTTGGTGATTTCCTCCACTGACACCATCATCTTCTTGGGCAACAAGTAACATACTCTGCATGGAAATCTCCGAAACAATTCGCAAGTCACTACGGCTCACTCGCCTGCAAAAAGCCCTGGGTCACAAACTCCCACCAATCTTTCATAACTCAACGAAGAAGATTCAATGCAAACTTCACCTTTTGATCAAAGAAATAATTAGGTCATTGACGTCACTAACTAAGGAGGCTTCGTAGTACTGAATGTCTGATATTGTATCGTCTCTCCTCTTGGAAGTCCTGCAATGGTGACGACTCTTGTGGCTACATCAGCGGCGGCCTGCATGACAGTGGTATAACGTCTGTCAAACTTCCTAATCAGCATGGTCTTAGCCGACAAAAACAACTCCATAACCGCTTCCCTAATTGTTGTGGCCACCTCAGCACCAATGATCCTGCAGATCTCCTCATCACTCGAACCCGTCCTCTCACTATCTTGATCACCTAATCCCGAACTTATGATAACCACCATACTAAAAAATATACTCAACTGAAAGGTTCAAACATCAAGACACATTACTCAACACACCATGTATTCACCTATTTACTCCTTAGTAGCCTCGAGATTCCTTTTTATTCTCATACGAATCCTGTGATTCCAGTAGTACGGTCCAATACTGATGGGTTTTGAGCATTACAATATCCTATGGTGCACATGCAAACCTAATTTCTTTGGATCTAGGCTTTTTTAAAGTTATACATGAAAATCAATTATCCAAAGAAAGAACCCAAATCTTGCATACATTTTTTGGATTTAACAAACAAACTAGGGTTAGAAGAATACCTTTCTTGTTGATAGCTTGATATTGACCTTCAAGAGATTAGTGCCTCAATTTCTGCACCTATAATGGAGTCATGAACACCACTTAGTAAAAGATGAACAAGAGAGAGAGGATGGAGGCTATCAAATTTGGCTAGAGTTTTTCTATAAAGAATAGGGGCCAAAAACTAGTAGCCAAGGGGTCCTTATATAATTGAGCTGCTACTAGGGTTTTCAACTGGAAACCCAAATTCCCTTGCTTAGGCCCTAATCAACACATGGACTTCCCACATTAAAAGCCATGGACAAAATCTTTATGGACTCCCATAGAGTTTTCGTCCACCCTTTTCAATAGGGTCTATTAGCCCAAACTACAACTATTACTGATTTACATAATCAGTCCCCTTTATTTTAATCAGCCTCTTTTGATCACTAAATTAATTTCAAATTAATTTCTGATTAATAATAATTAAATAATATGATTTCTCAATTAATATAATATTCTTATAATATATTAATAAATCATTTATCAACCTCTTTCTCATAATTCATCTTATCAAATTGCTATGTTGAAGGCAACCCAAAAGGACCATGCTACTATCGGGTCAAGTACATACCAATTATAGTTATGGGCTTAGACACCTAATCCAACAGTATCCCACTTGGATAAGTCTAATAACTTTAATTTCAAGTATGACTTCAAAATCCAATTAGCAATCCTAACTCTCAAAAGCCGTTGTCGAACTCTGACCTAGTCAATGATGCATCCTTTAGATAAGGGATCATATAATCCTCCGTTCTACGAGATATCACGTGGACAAAGACATGGAATAGAGTCATATTCAATGTCCAATAGTTTGTTTCCTAATTTTTGATTTATTTGACATAGAACTTAATTGAACACATCAATTCAGTCCTGACCGGGCCCGACATATAAGTCAACATAAAATCATGTAGGGGCCCAAGATATCGCTTTTACCCTCTTAGGATAAAAGGAACAGATAAACTTTGACTTGTATGCTTGTACTATTTACTCATTAAATCATACACAACAACACATTTTATAACATCAAGTTACTGATGCGTTTATGCATTATCAATGCACAACCAACTTGTAAACAACAACTCATATATCTCGGTTTAATGATTGATATTATCGTTTCACAATCACTGGTGATAAATTCCATGAAGTGATTCATATGAGTGTGGGTTTAAGCCAATACTAAAATCTTATTTCAGAAATACTCATGAATGTTAGCAAACCTTTGCTATGATTAAGCACTTAGACAATCTACAACCAATTCACGACAATCTAACCTCATAACTTACTCCCAAAGTATGATTGACTATGGATAATTTGAACAATCTAATTATTCTGGAAGTAAAACATGCAAAAGTGAAACAATAATAAACAATTGACACAAGATAGTAAACTTTACTTATAAATAAATCTCCACTACATAATCATCAAATGTCAAATACATTTATCTATTACAAGTTTCTAAACATCTATCCAATCATTAAAACTAATATCGTCCTTTAGACCAATGCTCCTCGCATGTTGTAAGTGTTTAACCCTACTCAGACCCTTTGTGAGAGGATCTGCTGGGTTCTCCTTCCCTCTTCTACTCGATGTCTGAGGAAGTGGTATTTTATGTCGATGTGTTTGGATCTACCATGATCCTTTGGTTCCTTGGTTAAGGAAACCGCTCCTTCGTTATCATAGAAAATCTCCATAGTCTCCTTTATGGTTGGTACAACGCCAAGGTCTCCAATGAAGTTCTTCAACCATATTGCCTCCTTCGACACTTCACTCGCTGCTATGTACTCTGATTTGCACGTTGAATCAGCCACGGTCTCATGCTTGGAACTTTTCCAAGTAACTGGTCCTCCATATAGGGTAAATACTCAGCCCGACTGAGAGCGGAAGTTATCTCTTTCGGTCTAAAAACTGGCATCACTATACTCTGTCACTCTTAATTCATCACTCCCACAAAGTGTAAGGACCCAGTCCTTAGTCCTTCGCATGTACTTAAGAATGTTCTTAACTGCTGTCCAATGAGCTCTACCCGAGTTCCGTTGATATCAGCTAACCATGCTCAACGCAAAGGCCACATCTGGGCGAGTACATGTCGTAGCGTACATGATAAAGCCAACGATGGAAGCATATGGCACCCGACTCATTTCTGCTATATCGGTATTGGTACTCAGACTCTGTGTCTTACTCAGCTTTGTACTGCTTTGGATTGGCAGTTCCCCTTTCCTGGAATTCTCCACGCTAAAACGTTTCAACACCTTGAAAGTAAGTACTTTGGCTAAGTCCTATTAGTCTCCTACCACTGTTTCTCAAAATCCTTATCCCTAGAATATAAGCAGCTTCTCCTAGATCCTTCATAGTGAAACACTTCCTGAGCCAGGACATAACCTCCTGCAAGGTCGGGATGTTGTTTCCTAAGAGCAGTATGTCATCAACATACAAAACTAGAAAGCTAACTATACTCCCATTAGCCTTGACATACATACCCGACTCATGCTCTCTTCTCGAAAATCCAAACTCTTTGAATTTCTCATCGAAACAAAGATTCCATCTGCGAGACGCTTGTTTCAATCCATAAATGGATTTCACAAGCTTGCACAATCTATTAAGGTATTTAGCATCCGCAAAACCCTCTGGCTGACACATGTAAACATCTTCAGCCAGCTTCCCGTTAAGGAAAGAGGTTTTGACATCCATCTGCCAAATTTCATAATCATGAAATGCAGCGATTGCTAACATAACCCTAATAGACTTGATCTTAGCCACTGGTGAGAAGGTCTCATCAGAGTCAACCCATGGGGTTTGTGTAAAGCCCTTCACAACCAGCCACGGCTTAAACGTATGCACTTTTCCATCCATGTCGGTCTTCTTATTGAAGATCCACTTGCACCCAACCGTGTTATGACCTGGTACATTGTCAACCAAGTTCCAAAATTGATTGGCATACATTGACTGAATCTCGTTGTCCATTGGCTCTTTCCATTTTGCAGACTCCAGGCCTGCCATGGCTTCTTTGTAGCTATTAGGCTCATCCAAATTTATCAGTGTACTATCACTGATAAAAATATCACCATCAACAATTATATGGAAACCATACAACACAGGTGGAACACTAACTCTGCTGGAACGTCTTAGAAGTAAGGAATCGTCAACTGGTTGAACGGGAATCTCTTCCTCAAGTTGAGTGCTAGTGTTAGAGGTTCCTTAATTGTTTAACTCTTGAAGCTCTTCAAGATCAATTTTCCTCCCACTGTCCTCTTGGGATATGAGTTCTCTTTCATAGAAAACCCCTCTCCTTGCTATGAAGACTATATTGTCACTCGGTCTGTAGAAAAGATATCAAAAAGATTTATGTAGGTAGCCGATGAAAATACACCGCTCACTACGAGGTTCAAGCTTGTCGTGAGTCTCTCGTCATACGAAATCCTCGCAACCCCAAACCTTGATATGTGCAAACGAAGGAACCTTCCATGTCCACATCTCGTGAGGTGTCTTGGCAACCTTCTTTGTTGGGACTAGATTAAGGATATGGGTGGCAGTCTCTAAGGCATACCCCTAAAATGATATAGGTAACGAAGCTCGACTCATCATGGAACGAACCATGTCCAACAAAGTTCGATTGCGCCTCTCAGCAACACCATTGAGCTGCGGTGTCCTAGGTGACATTAATTGTGAAATAATTCCACATTCCTTAAGATAGTCGTGGAACTCGATACTAAGATACTCACCACCCCTATCAGATCTGAGCATCTTTATCTTCCTGCCCAATTGATTCTCCGCTTCTTGTTTAAACTCTTTGAACTTTTCAAAGGTTTCCGACTTCTGCTTGATCGAGTAAATATACCCATATCTGCTATAATCATCGGTGAACATAACATAGAAGCGATTAGCATCCCTTGTGGAGGATCTGAAGGGCCCACACACATCAGCGTGTATAAGATCCAATAATCCCTCACCTCTTTCACAAGTGCCAGTGAAAGGTGTTATCATCTTTCCAAGTAAACAAGATTCGCACGTTTCATATGACTTTAGGTCAAATGACTCCAAGACTCCATCCTTTTGGAGTTGGGCTATGCACTTCTTATTGACTTGTCCAAGACGACAATGCCACAAGCATGCCTTGTCTAAACAATTAGACGAATCAATATGCAACACATTATTTCCTAAGTTCTATACAACCATCATAGTTTCATATACACCATTATAAGGAAATGCTTCAAAATATAAAGTACCATTATAGAAAGCATTAATATAACAAACTTCATTATTAAATGAAAATCTAAAACCTGGCCTGTACAAACCATGAAAAGAAATAATATTCCACGTCATCTATGACGAGTAGCAACAATCATTCAACTCTAATCCTAAGCCACTACTAAGCACTAAAGAATAAATCCCGATCTTGGTGACAAGCAACGATTTCCTATTCCCCATTATCAGGTTCATCTTCCCATGCTCCACATCCCTAATTCTTCTTAGCCCCTGCAAATCAGAACAAATGTGAAAACCACATCCTGTATCAAGGACCCAAGAACTAGTATGTGATAAGTTATTTGATTGAATAGTATAAATACCTGCGAAGGAGGGATTTATCTTCCCATCCTTAATGTCCTGCAAGTATTTCGGGCAGCTTCGTTTCTAATGCCCCTTGTCATTACAGTAGAAGCATGTTGCTTCTTTAGGATCGGATGATGGAGTGGCAGAACCGGCTTTACCTTCGGATACATTCGAAGAGGATCCATCATGGGAATTTACCTTGTGGCTCTTAGAGGGATCTTTCCTCTTCTTCCCTTTTCCATGTCATATAGGTGGACTCGACAACTTTACCTTTAAGTCCATTTGCAGTTCTCAACAATCCTTGAAGTTTGCTCAAGGTGACTTCCTCCTTGTTCATATAATAAGTCATCTTGAACTGATCATCACAAGGAGGTAAAGAGTGGAGAATGATATCAATCGCCAACTCTTTTTCAAAGTTAACATTCAACTTGAGCAGACGATCCACATACCTTTGCATCCTTTGCAAGTGGCTCGTGATGGACTCTCCATCTTTCATCTTGGTCGTTATTAACGCAGTGACAATCTCGTACCTTAGTTGACGTGCACTTTGATGGTACTTTTCCATCAAATCTTGGCACATCTCTTAAGGCCAGTAGTCCTCATAGAACCGCTGCAGCTCAGGAGTCATAGTGGATACCATTATACACGACACCTTTATCGCGTATTTTTCGTGAGCCCTATACTCAGCTATTTCTTCAGCAGAAGCTTTGGTTTCATCTATCTCTTTGAGCTTTTCGTCAAGGATGTATTTCTTCTCCTCGTATTGAAGGACCATATGACTATTGCAGATCCAATCTTTGAAATTAGACCCATCGAAAGTGACCCTACTACAAATGTTCAAAAGAGAAAAGGATCTTGAGGAGTTGGAGTTTGAGCCGGAAGCGTTGTTTGAGCCAAACATCTGAAAAAGAAAAGGAATAAAGTTTTGATTAGATAAGCAATCCTTAATATAACAACCAAATGAAATATTAAATTTAAGACCCGACACTATAATTCAAAATTCGGAAAAGAGATGTCGTAATCCAATTGCAAATTATATGAAGGTATGTAAATGACGATTTACCAATTCCACCATGAAAAACAAAATGAATGATTAGGTTTTAAATGAAATGAAATTCCTAGATTATTTTGAGATTTATTGAACATTTTAATGGCATGTTTAATGTCGATTATGCCCTTCAAGTTTGTGACTGGGATACTGGGGATCACAAACAAGGTGTGAATAACCATGCAAATTAGTTTGGCACTCTCAATGTCATTTACCACCTAATCAATGTGCTGGTTAACCACAAACGCACCATTGATATATGGTAATTCTCGGGCTACCCTTTTCCATCCTTGTTAATCCAAGTTAGTGTGCCGGTTAACCGCACATGCTCCACTAACGATTTGGCAAGGTCCAAAGTGCAATTTCATGGAATAGCATCATTTTCACATTTTTCCTAAAGTAACTAAGATTGGCAATTTATAAAAACATTTAGTTACTTTAAAATATTCATTATACTTATTAATGAGGAATTAATGTCCTATCCAACCCGTTCAACTAACAACCCTCTACCAATCAAGGAAGCGGTGGGTAAGAGTGGACACCCATTCAACCACCATTTTATAGGCAGTTTCCTTATACCCCCTTATAGATCGACTTCGTGAATGAGGTCTGCTAACGGTAAGATTGACTCATCTTATATATATATATATATATATATATATATATATATATATATATATATATATATATTAATCTTTTAATATTATAATCATATAAGGGTTGTATTTTAAACTTTTAAAACACTAGGGTTTTAGAATTTAATATTTCAAAAGTAAAACTTTTAATCCAATATTTAAATTCCAAAAATTGAGGGAAAATTTTGATACTTTTCAAAACTTCTAAATCAAATTTTAAATAATTAAACTAATCACATAATTATTGACATTATCTTAAAATGTGACAATTATCTTTCAATTAGATGAGGATATTCATTACCATAATAGGAAACTCGAATTTTAATAGTTAGAACAATTTAAGGTAACGATCCTTATCTGATTTAGGCTTAAAATCCAAAAAATCTACCAACAGATGAGTTGCCATGTCGTGTCATGCCATAACACGTCGTGTTTATCGGCAGAGTCCAAAAACGAATTTTTTCAGCTTTGAATAAATCACAAATGTATCAAATATATAACAGAAAAACACCCTGATCTCTGATACCACTGGTGGGTTTTGACCATTACAACATTCCTATGGTGCACATGTAACCCTAAATGCTTTGGATCTAGGTTTTACACAAGTTATCCATGCAAATCAATTATCCAAATCAAGAACCCTAATCTAGCATACAATTTTCGAATTTAACAAGTAAACTAGGTTTAAGGAATACCTTTCTTGTTGTTAGCTTGATCTTGACCTTAAAGAGCTTAGTGCCTCAATTGCTGCACCTCTAATGGAGTCACAAACACCACTTAGTAAAAAATGAACAAGAGAGAGAGAGAGAGAGAGGATGGAGGCTATCAATTTTGGCTAGGGTTCTTCAATAAATCATAGGGGCCGAAAATGGGTATCAAAGGGGTCATTATATAGTTGAGCTGCTATTAGGGTTTTCAACTGGAAACCTAAATTCCCTTGCTTAGGCCCTAAGCAACACATTAACTTTCCACATGAAAAGCCTTGGACGAAATCTTTATGGACTCCCATAGAATTTTCATCCACCTGTTATCAATAGGGTCTTTTAGGCAAAACTACAACTATTACTGATTTACATAATCAGTCCCCGTTCTATTAATCAGTCTCTTTTGATCACTAAATTAATTCCAAATTAATTTCTGATCAGTACTAATAAAATAATATGATTTTTCAATTAATATATTATTCTAATAATATATTAATAAATCATTTATGAACCTCTTTCTCATAATTCATACTGTCAAATTGCTATCATGATAGCAACCCAAAAGGACCATGATGCTATCGGGTCAAGTACATACCAATTATATTTATGGGCTTAGACACCTAATCCAACACATAATACCTTCCACACCTATCCATAGTCGACCCAGAATTCATCTTAAGGTGCTAAGTCACTGCACATGATTATAAGATCCTATGATCTGAAACTAATGAGTGCCTTGTGCATGCTAGTTGTACACACTGCAAGATCATATAGACTGTCGATAAAATGACTCTACCCTAAGCCCACAACCATACAAGGAATAAGAAATTAGTCTAAGTCAGTTATTCCAAGGCTATGTAATTCTAACCGTATACAACTATTCAACATGCACCTAGCAATTCACATAATCAAATAACATATATCAAGCAATTCTCGAGATCATAAAGCATCACATAAATCAGGCAGTGCTATCATGCAGTTTCAGTAAAAATCCTTAGCTTATCTACTAGCATGCATTTCAAACAATTAACATAATAATATTTTCAAATTCAACATATATAACAAATGTGATTATTTTTGGAATCACTTTCCTGTTTAGGCTCTTTCTCACTGTACACATCTTATCTTTTGGTAAAACCAAGGTTAAGTCAGAGGTCCTCGTTCCTAATCCCAAGCCAACAATCAAACTAGAACATGACAATAGACCAAGCTCATGTCCCTAACCCAGCCGTTTTGTTAAAAACTTATTTTTCAAAAATGTTTTGTGACAGTTCTCGAATCCTAGTTTGAGTTTAGATTCACATAAGTGTTCCTCCAAATCTCTCAAGCCAGGGCTATGATACCAACTTGTAACATCCCATTTTCACAAATAAAATTTCATTTCTAATTATGGTAAAACTTATCATTTATAAATGCAAGTTAAGAAAACCATCTATTTAAAAATACAGTCATTTGAAAATCTGAGGGATATGGTAAATGCGGAATCCCAAATGTTCTTGATGAGTGTGGACAGCCACGCCTTCACCTTCCCCAATAAATAATGGTACCTGAAGAGCATTATAAACAAATGAGTAAGCACGAAGCTTAGTGAGTTCCCACGAAATACTCACACACGACAATATATAAAAAACAAGCATATTGGGCCCACAGTCACAAAAGACTGGATTGCCCCCAGGCCCATAACCACAAAGAGTGGATTACCCAGGGTATGTTGGCCTGCACCTCAACCGAACTGCTCACATTAGCCTCCAGCGCATGAGTGGTTCCTTTTTTGTGCCTACAACTTCCTCTCATGTGCCAAAAACCATTATCCATGTAAGAAGCCCAACATATAACTTTTCCCATTTTACTGTTTGGTTCCAGCACACAAATGAAGGGATTAGATCTTATAACCAATATTATCAACCTTCAATAAGGTCCATACTTTACTTCCTCAAAGTCCAAATCCTTTACATGATTGAATTACTGTCCATGAACCCTGATTTAAGAAATATCCTAAAACAGGGTGTTATACTTGCTGGATTTGGTGTTTAAGCTCATAACTATAACTGGAATGTACTTGACCCGATCATATCAAGGTCCTTTTGGGTTGCCTTCATTAGTGCAATTCGATAGGATGGACTTTTGAGAATAAGGTTATTTATGATTTGTTAATATATTATAAATATAATATATTAATTGAGAAATCATATTATTTAATTAGTATTAGTCAAAAATTAATTTGGAATTAATTTTGTGGTCAAAAGAGACTAATTAAATATATGGGGATTGATTATGTAAATCAATGATTCCTATAGTGTCGGCTAATGATCCATGGTTATTTAGCATGGGCTAAACCAATGAGATAGTCCATGGATAGTCCATGGAGGTTAACCCATGGAGCCTAAGTATATAAAAGGTCATTAGGGTTTACAAGGTGTAACCCTAGCATTTGCTACACTATAAAAGCACACCCTCATGACCAAAATCGGTTACACATATACACACCATCATTTTAAGAAGTTTGGTATTGATTTTGTGCTAGGTAACTTATTCTCTAAAGCCTCCTTTTGCATATTGGTGTTTGTGTACCATTATAGGCATCACACTTGAGGCGCTCATCTTTCAATGGTCAAGAACTACAAGTCCTTCTAAGAGGTAAGTTATCTAACTAGTTGTATTTCTTAATTGTCAATTTGTATGCTAGTTAAGATGTATGCTTTGGAAAATTGAAAATACACATGTATAATTAGAGAAAACACAGATCCAAAGCATGTAGGGTTGAATATGCACCATAGGAGTGTTATAGTGCTCAATACCCAACAGTGGTATCAGAGTCTCAGATTGTTTTCTGTTATACTTGATGATGGTTGTTTTTCAAAGTTGGAAAATCAATTTTTTGGCCTCTGACTGATGATCTCACCGAGTCCACTGGTTGACTCGACAACTCCACTCAGTAATAGAGCAACTTGACAAGTGAGTTCATGCACTCGACGAGTTATAGGCTCTGGTTGCAGAAATTCGAGGTTTTTGGCCAGAATTAGATTAGGATCATTACCACAAACCGTTTTGAATCATAATATGTTTTTTCTGATATAGTAGTGATCATCCTCATCCAATTAAAAGATAATTGTCAAAATTTCAAGATTTGTATTAGTTTATATTATTAGGCTATTTTTTGTAAAATTGTTTATATGAATTATCTTGTGTTATAAGTTTAACTAGATCATAGATAAATCACTTGAGAATTTTGTTAGTTAAAATTGTTAATCTTGATGCTTTTAATGGCCTCCATAACTTGTCCTCAAGTTATGGAATATGAAAGGTCACATCCATTAAAATGCAATTAAACTCATAAGTTATAGAAATGAAGAGTTTTGACAAGTTTCAAAACTTTCCCTCAAGTTTTGGAATTTGTAAAGTCTCACTAATGAAACTTTAATTCCAAACCCTAGAGTTTTAAAAGTTAAAATTCAACCCTTATACTTTAGAATATTATAAGCTTATATATATATATATATATATATATATATATATATATAAGACAAGTCAGTCTTACCGTTAGTAGGCCTCATTCACGAAGCCGGTCTATAAGGGGAGTATAAGGTTACTGCCTATAAAATGGTAGCTTACTGGGTGTCTACTCTCACCCACCGCTTCCTTGACTATTGGAGGGTCGTTAGCCGAACGGGTAGGATAGGACATTAATTCTCATTAAAAGTATAATGATAAATATAAGGTAACTAAACTTTTATTAAATTCCCAATCTTAGTTACTTTAGGAAAATATGAAAATGGTGCTAATCCATGAAATTACACTTGCACCTTGTTAAGTCGTTAGTGGAGTATGTGTGGTTAACCGACACACTAATCTAGGACTGACAATGTGTGGCAAAGAGTAGCTTGATGTTAATCATAGATAAATGAAGCGTGTATGGTTAACCGACACATTGATTAGGTGATTTGTAACATTGAGTGTACCAAACTAATTTTCATGGCTCTTCACACCTTATTTGTGATCCTCGGCGTCCCAGTCCCAAACTTGAAGGGCACAATCGAGATTTAAACATGCTATTGAAAAGTTCAATGAATCTCAAAGGATCTAGGAATTTCAATCCAATTAAAACTTAATAATCCATTTCTTTTTTCGTGGTGGAAATTGGTAAATCGTTATTTACGTACCTTCAAATATTTTTACAATTGGATTTCGGCATCCCTTTTCGCAATTGTAGAATATTGTGTTGGGTCCTAGCCTTAATATTTCATTTGGGTGTAATATTAAGGATTATCATCTAGTATAAACTTTGTTCTTCTTCTTTTTCAGATGTCTATCCTAAGCAATGCTTCCAATCCAATCCCTTCAGTCTCTTTCTCCCTGATGAACATATGTGGGAGGGTCATTTTCGATGGCTCAAACTTCAATGACTGGATTCGAAACATTCGAATGGCTATTCGTTGTGAGGACATAGAATATGTCCTAGATAAAGAGCTTAAGGAGATTGATGTCGCCATTGCTACTCCCAAACAAATCGCTGAACATACTACTCATGAGAGGGATGCGACAAAGGTTTCGTGTCTAATGATTGCTACCATGAGTGTTGAGTTGTAGAAGTCCAATGAGGACTACTATCCTTTCGAAATGTATCAATATTTTATGGAAAGATACCATCAAAGTGCTCGGCAGGAGAGATATGAGATCATTGCCTCCGTGATCACAACCAAAATGAAGGATGGAGAACCCATCACAACCCACTTGCAAAAGATGTAGAGATATGTGGACTGCTTGCTAAAATTTAATGTCAATTTTGATGAAGAGTTGGCCATAGACATAATTCTACACTCTTTACCTTCTTCTTATGATTAGTTTCGTATGAACTATCATATAAACAAGGAGGAGGTCACTCTTAGCAAGCTTCATGGCCTTTTAAGAATTGCAGAAAGCAACTTGAAGGGAAATTCAGTTTTGTCTACTCCTACTACTACTACTACTTCTGCCCCTGTTCTGGCAATTGGACATGCGAATGGAAAGAAGAGGAAGGTTCCCTACAAGAGCCACAAGGGAAAGTCTCTTGATGGATCCTCTTCCAGTGGGACCAAAGTTGGTTATGCTAATCCTTCTTCCCATCCTAAGGATACAGAGTGCTTCCACTATCATGGAAAAGGGCATTGGAAACAAAGCTGCCCCAAGTACTTTCACGACATAAAGGATGGGAAGATCAATCCCTCCTTCGCAGGTATTTACATTATTCAATCTAATAACTCATCACATGCTAATTATTGGGTCCTTGATACAGGTTATGGATTTCACATTTTTTCTGATTTGCAGAGACTAAAAAGAAGTAGGGATGTGGAGCACACGAAGATAAACTTAATCATGGGAAATAGGAAAGTGTCGCCTGTGACCAAGATTAAAGTTTATTCTTTATTTCTTAGTAATGGTTTAAATTTAGATTTGAATAATTGTTGTTACTCGGCCGATATGGCGAGAAATATTATTTCCTTTTACATTTTGTATAAACAAGGTTTTGCCTTTTCTTTTAATAATGAAATTGGTGGTATTAATGCTTATTATAATGGTGTATTTTACTTTGAAGCATTACCTTGCAATGGTATATATGAAACTATGATGGTTGTAGATAACCTAGGAAATAATGTGTTGAATATTGATTAGTCCAATGATTTGGATAAGGCATGCTTGTGGCATTGTCGTCTTGGACATATCAACAAGAAGAGGATAGACCAACTCCAAAAGGATGGAGTCTTGGAGCCATTCTACTTGAAATCGGATGACACTTGCGAATCTTGTTTACTTGGAAAGATGACCAAGTCACCCTTCACTGGTACTTGTGAAAGGGGCGAAGGTCTGTTGGATCTCATACACACTGATGTGTGTGGACCATTCATAACCTCCACAACGGATGCTAACCACTTTTATGTGACTTTCACTGATGATTACAACAGATATTACTATATCTACTTAATCAAGCATAAGTCGCAAACCTAACAATTTCAAAGAGTTTAGGCAAGAAGTGGTGAATCAATTGGGCAGAAAGATAAAGATGTTGCCATCCGATCGAGGAGGAGAGTATCTTAGTATCGAGTTCCTAGACTATCTTAAAATGTGGAATTGTTTCACAAATGATGCCACCTAGGACACCACAGCTTAATGGTGTGGCTAAAAGGCGCAATCGAACCTTGCTATACATGGTTCGTTACATGATGAGTCGAGCTTCGTTACCTATCTCATTCTGGGGGTATGCCTTAAAGACCGCCGCCCATATCCTTAATCTAGTCCCTACCAAAAAGGTTTCCAAAACACCTCACGAGATGTGGACAGGGAAGTTTCCCTCATTAGATTGCATCAAAGTTTGGGGTTGTGAGGTTTTCGTGAGATGTGAGACTCACGAAAAGCTCGAACCTCAGAGTGAGCGATGTATTTTCATCGGCTACCCACAGAAGTCCTTTGGATATCTCTTCTATAGACCGACTGACAATGTTGTCTTCGTTGTGAGTAGAGGATCTTTCGTGAGAGAGAACTCATACGCTAAGGGGACATTGGGAGGCAAATTGACCTTGAAAAGCTTCAAGAGTCAAGCAGTGAAGGAACCTCAAACACTAGAAATCAACCTGAGGAGGAAACTCCGGTTGAACCAGTTGATGAGTTTGTACCTCTGAGGCGTTCCAGTAGAGTTAGTGTTCCACCTGTGTTATATGGTTTTCATATAACAACTGAAGGTGATACATTTATCAATGATAACACACTGGTAAATCTTAATGAACCTAACAACTACAAGGAAGCCATGGCAGGCCCCAAGTCTGCAAAATGGAAAGAGGCTATGGATAGAGAGATTCAGTCCATGTATCACAATCAAGTTTGGAACTTGTTTGACAACATACCAGTCGTAAGATAGTTAAGTGAAAATGGATCTTCAAGAAGAAAACCTAGATGGATGGGAAAGTACACATATATAAGGCGCGACTGGTTACGAAGGGTTTTACTCAAACTCATGGAGTTGACTATGATGAGACCTTCTCTCCAGTAGCAAAGATTAAATCTATAAGGGTTATGCTAGCTATAGATGCATTTCACGACTATGAAATATGGTAAATGGATGTCAAAACCGCTTTCCTTAATGGAAAGTTGGCTGAAGATGTTTACATGAGTAAGACAGAGGGTTTAGTCAATGCAAAGTACCCTAATAGAGTCTGTAAACTTGAGAAACCCATTTATGGATTAAAAAAAGCATCTCGCAGATGGAATCTTTGTTTCGATGAGAAAGTCAAAGAGTTTGGTTTTTCGAGAAGAGAGGATGAGTCTTGTGTATATGTCAAAGCTAGTGGGAGTATAGTAAGCTTTCTAGTATTGTATGTTTATGACATGATAATCATAGGAAACGACATCGCAGGTGGTTAAGTCTTGGCTTGGGAAGTGTTTCGCAGTGAAGGACCTTTGGGAAGCTGCTTACATCCTAGGGATAAGGATATTTAGAAATAGGAGTAAAAGACTAATGGGACTTAGTCAAAGTACCTATGTGGACAAAGTGTTGAAGCGTTTCAGTATGGAGAACTCCAAGAAAGGTGACTTACCTATCCAAGGCAATGCCAAACTGAGTAAGACTCAGAGTCCGAGTACAGAGGCTGAGATAGAAGAGATGATTCGAATATTATATGCTTCTCTAATTGGCTCGATAATATATGCTATGACTTGTGGAGATTTTCTGCGATAATGAAGGGGCGGTTGCCTTAACCAAGGAACTGAGAGATCATGGTAGATCCAGGCATATCGACAGAAAGTACCACTTCATATGACATCAAGTAGAAGAAGGAAACATCATGGTAAAGGGTATATCATCAGAGGACAACCCATCAGATCCCCTTACGAAGGGACTGAGTAGGGTTCAACACTTGCAGCATGCAAGGGGCATCGGGCTAACGGACGATATTAGTTTTAGTGGTTAGATAAATAGAAACTTGAAATAGCTAAGTTGTAATTGAAAGTTGATGATTAAATAAAAGGAGTTTTATTTATAAGTAAAGTTATTGTCTTGTGTCAATCATTTACTATTGTTTCACTTTGCATATTTAAACTTCCAGAATAATAAAATTATTCAAACCATCCACAGTCGATCATACTTTGGAAGTATGTAAAGAGGCTAGACTGTCATTAGTTGGCTTGTAGATTGTCTAAGGTATTAGACATAGCAAGAGTATTCTACACCATTCATGGGTGCTCCTGAAATAAGATTTGAGTATTGGATTCAACCCGCGCTCACCTGAATTACTTCATGGAATTTATCACGAGTAATTGTGAGACAATAATATCATATAGTCTTTAAACCAAGATATATAAGTTGTTGACTACGAGTTGGTTGCGTATTGATGGCATGAAAACGCATCACTAACTTGATGTTTTAAAACATGTCATTGTGCATGATTTGATGAGTAGTTACTACAAGCATATAATGTCGAAGTTTATATGTTCCTTTTATCGTAAGAGGATTAAAAGCGATATCTTGGGCCCCTTGATGATTCTGTTTTGACTATGTGTCGGGCCTCGTCAAAACTAAATTGATGTGTTCAGTTTGTTCTATGTCAGACGAATCGGAAATCGGGAAACAAATTGCAGGACAATAAGTATGACTATGTTCCATGTATTTGTCTGCATAGATATCTTGAGAAAAGAGGAATATATGATCCCTTATCTGAAGGACATATCAATAATTGGGTCAGAGTAGACAATGGCTTTTGAAAGCTACGATTGTTCAGTCGGATCCTGAAGTGGCATCGACAGCTATAGTTATTAGACTTATCCAAGTGGGAGACTGTTAGATTTGGTGTCTAAGCCCATAACTATAATTAGAATGTACTTGACCCGATTATGGCAAGGTCCTTTTGGGTTGCCTTCATCAGTGCAATTTGATAGGATGGGCTTTTGAGAATAATGTTATTTATGATTTATTAATATATTATAAGTATAATATATTAATTGAGAAATCATATTATTTAATTAGTATGGGTCAAGAATTAATTTGGAATTATTTTTGTGGTCAAAAGATACTAATTAAATATATGGAGATTGATTATATAAATCAATGATTCTTATAGTGTGGGCTAATGATCCATGTTTATTTAGGATGGGGTAAACCAATGATATAGTCCATGGAGGTTAACCCATGGAGCCTAAGTAATATGAAAGGTCATTAGGGTTTACAAGGTGTAACCCTAGCATTCGCTACACTATAAAACCACACTCTCATGACCAAAATCGGTTACACATATACACACCACCATTCTAAGAAGTTTGATATTGATTTTGTGCTAAGTAACTTATTCTCTCAAGCCTCCTCTTGCATATTGGTGTTTGTGAACCATTAGAGGCATCACACTTAAGGTGCTCAAGCTTTCAAAGGTCAAGAACTACAAGTCCTTTTAAGAGGTAAGTTATCTAACTAGTTGTATTGCTCAATTGTCAATTTGTATGCTAGTAAGATGTATGCTTTGGAAAATTAAAAATATGCATGTATAATTAGAGAAACATAGATCCAAAGCATCTAGGGTTTCATGTGTACCATAAGAGTGTTATAGTGCTAAAACCCCAACAATACTTACCTGTTAGAAAAGTCATGGATGGTCATCAACAGTTCCTTGTTGAGCTTATTCTTTGTGGGTCATTTTTTATTTTTATGAGGATCGTTTCGAGTAAGTTAAGTTATTGATGTCAGAGTTCGTTGTAGGCCTATTGGATTATTATCGAATGGATTTACACCTGAGTTATTATGGAGATTCGGATGCTATGCAAGATTTTTGAATTGACCATTATTACGTTCGTGGGAGCGATGGGTTAATGATGACTTTTTAGGAAGTCAAGTGTACATTTGTGGCCTTTTAGGCGTCATTTTTGGATTTAGTATCGGCTGGAATTCATGATCAGGATGATATGAGTGTTTGTTATACATGATTTGCTGGTGTTCCTAGTTAGGGGTTAGGGGTAGCTATGAAAAATGGATGACCATACTTAGTTATGTAGGTTTCCTGTATTTTAGACTGATGGGTTACCGATTGTGTGAAGTATGTTGATAAATTTGGTTTAATTGTAGTTTCAAGAGCTTTTTTAGATTTTAGTGGTTTCTCTATGATTTGGGTCATACCTTCGGAGAAGGAAAGTGAATTGTTTTAATAAAGTGTTTTCAAGGGTTTGGGTTGTTTATTGGCTATCATTTTAGAGTGTCATTCTAGGGATTTCGTGCATGGGATTCACTTAGAAGTTCTTCTGCCAGGGATGGATTTTGCGTTTCCTCATCGAGTCCTTATGATTGTTAACTGCAGGTCTTGGTAAAGGGAGATGTAATGGCTTGTGCAAAAATGATTGGAATTGAAAATACCATAATGGGTTAGAAGCGTGTTTAAAGAGTAATTTGTAAAGACATATCTCTAGGAAGAAATCTAAATTAAGTACGGGGGACTTGTAACATGCATTTTCCCGATTTAATCAGTTGAAGGCTCGAGGTTTTTGTATATAAGGTTTAGGAAAAATCTTGTTCTACGACATGGTAGAGTGTTTGCCATGATGCATACAAGTCATATAAATGAAGATTGCGTTTGATAATCGACCACTACGTGGATGCGATAGGTTCATAAACCCCAGAGTTTGAGCTTTTGTCCCTATTTAGTAAACATGTTTTCTAGGTTTTCACCTCATTTTCAACCTACCTCTCCATATAAGAATACCCTACCCAATCTTTGGGTGTTTTGTGAGAATCTTGGCATTCTGGTGTATTTTGGTGGAAGGGTCAAGGTGTTAAGGTGGAAGCATTTTAGATCCAGTGAGTATGCAATTTCCTCTTCAGTATGGACCTTGCTAAACATTCAAGACTCTACCTTTATGTTTCATTTCCTTTGGATCTAGAAAATGAGCAAGTTTCCCAATGTTTTGCATGTCTTGAAAGATGGGAACTGATAAAGTTGGCAACTATTTCACTCTATGAGGGCCTTAGTGCATCATAGGTTTCAGAACCGAAGTAAATCACTTGCCTGTTGTCATGCATGGGGTTTTGACTCTATTTTCTCCTTTTTGACATAAGTTTGGAGGAGGACATGCATGTCCATAAATTTAGGATTTTTATGAATCTCATCAATGCAAATAAGCCTTCTGGAAAATTAGAATGGTTGGCTTAAAGCATTAAAGGCTTAATGGACCTTTGGATCTGGCAGCGTTGCCACAACATGGTCAAGTGTTGACCATGACACGACATGCCAATCCATTGTGATCTACTTGAGCCAGACCATAATATGGTAAAGGTTCTAGCCATGGTGTGGTAATCTGGAGAGTTGACTTTGACCGTTAACCGTTGACTTTTTGATAAGTTTTACTTTTGGTTAAACTTTGGCAGATATGAGTATTTAAGTAAGGACCAGTCTCGGTTAAGCATTAGGTATCTCGGGTTAGCTGTTTTGTTGTTGAGGTTGCTGTTGAGCTTCTATGGTTTAGTTTAGGTGAGTTTTCTCACTATAATGTAGGACACTAGGTGTCGTTATGTATTTTTTTGTCTTCATGACTCTTGTTGGTATGCTTGTGTGATATATGTATGTTGTGTTGGTACATACCTATTTGGTTGAAATACACCAATTGAATCGAGGCAAACTCCAGTTTGATGTGGACCCAAGGTTGATATGGACTTTTTCAGTTGAAAGATGTTGATTGAGTCAATACAGACTCGAAGTCGATGTGGACTCGGGGTTGATACAGTTCCGTTGTTGTATGAATGATTATTATGCGCTTTGTGTGGTATTTTGGGGAACTCATGAACATCAACAATTTTATCAGTTGTGGATTAAGGTACTTTATCAGTTCGTGTGGATGCGAAGGTGTGACTATACACACACTCCATCAACAATTTTATGATTGGAGTTTCCACGTTACTTTTGTTATAATTCTGATTTATGGATTTCAACTTATGAACAAATGGTTTTTCTTTGAATTTGCCTTTAAGAAAATGAGTATTTATACCAGTTTAAAAATGAAAAATTTATTCTGAAAATTGGGATGTTTCACTAAATTTGAACCTGAGGACAAAGACAAAGATATAGATGGTGTTTCTGAAAAATGGCAGTACAACGATGATGAATAGGATAAAGATATCGAAGATGTTGAATTTTTCCTTGATGAAGATGAAGTTATTAGGAACAGCGTTGGTGGTGTCGTGCACAACAACGATCATGCTAGATCAATTACAACTATTGTGTCGATCCCTCTGGTGGACGTCGCCGGGCTCCTAGAAAACCCAACAGTCATGGTAGTGGAATTGTTATTAGATAACACTGACTTCCAATGTCATAATAAATTTGATAGCGGTGACAATTTGGATGTATCAGTACGTGGGCCTTGCGCTGTTTTTCGAAATAATTTTGGGCATTGGTAAAAACTTAGTGCCCTACTTATTGGGCCTATACTATTAAGGAAACCTCTTGATGGTGAATCTAGGTCTGACCCAAATCCTAATGAATATGAAGTTGGTGATTCATTAGTCAAAAGAAGAAAGATCTCCAGGTAAGCCTCTCGTTTTTACCCATACGTCGTCTAGCAAACTTCGTGTTCGGCAAGAGCCACTTCTAAATCGAGTCAATGTTTCTTTGGGTCAATCGATCTGAATAAATATATGTATAGTTTCGATCATCCCCACCTACGACTCTGTTGAGGTGGAATGCTCGTTTTCATCCCTACAACTTTACCAATACGATTCTTATTGGTAAAGAAATTGTGTTTTAGATTGATGAGTGCAATGAAATTCTCGTTGAAGTACTTAAAGGCGATAGGTTTCAAAATTTTAATAAATGAAATATATATCCCTTAATATTCGTGTTGTCGGAGAATCCCACAAGATCGAATGGGTCTGTCGATTAAGGATATAATACAACTTAGGTTTCATAGGGTTGCAAGAAAAAACGATCTGTAACGTGCTCTCTATTGATACGGCTGGGTGTTGTGGGAATTTGGAATATCAATTTTATTTCATGAACCTTTCACGTATGCCAAGGCTATACCGAGTATATGGTATTAAAATCTTATCTCTTGAGTTCACATAAACAAACCTTTACTGCTTCGTGGGTGATTGTTGGTGGTTTCAACGCTATGAGATATGACGATGAAAGGGTGAACTCATTCTTTTGTCGAGCCACCGCCTGTGATCGAATACTAAAATCATTCACCTATTATTATATGGTCTTATTGTGTGGATTTTGGCCCTCCTATATTTAGGTTCTTTAATTCCTGGTTATTAAGGGAGGATTTGGACTTAATATTTCTTAATGCTTGGGCTTCGTTTCTTGGTTATGGTTCTCCCAATAAGTATTTGGCTGCTAAACTCCACTCCTTGCAGGTGGCATTGAAAAACTGGAATGTGTCGACTATCACTAAGGAATATAAGCTTCTCTATGAATTAAAAAACATGGGTAATGAGCTTAAACTTCTACCCAAATAGAAATCAAAGATCAAATGGTTGGTAGATGATGATGAGAACTTTAGTTTCTTCCATTGTTTTTTGAAGAACAAAAGTTAAAATAGAAAATTCATGGTCTGATTATAAACGGCGAATGGAATTCGAAAATAAAGGAAACAATTGGTGAAATTTACAATTTTTTCAACTCCATTTTTTTTAAATGGGTTGATCACCCCAAGTTTGTTAGCCTTCTATTTAAAAAGTTCTCCCATACTCAATCATCTGTTCTTGATTCTCCGTTCTCCCCTGATGAAATTAAAAGAGTTCTTTGGTCATGTAAATTTGAGAAAGCACCAGTGTGAGACGGGTTTACTTTCAAACTCCTCAAGGCTAAATGGAATATCATGAAGGATGATATTTTAGCCTTTATAAAACATTTTGAGGTTCATGGGAATTTTACAAGTGGTTGCAATTCTTTATTTATAAACCTGGTTCCTAAAAGTAAAGATCATCTCACCTTTGGTGATTACCGCCCAATCAGCCTTATTAGGTTTTTTTAATAAAATTATCGCTAAAACTTTTGCAGTTAGACTTAGAAATGTAATTGGTTCTATCATCGATCTAATTCAATCCGCGTATATTGAAGGTAGAAATATTTTAGAGGGCCCTTTAAATATAAATGAGATTTGGTCATGGGCTAATAGTTTCAGAAAAAACTTTTTCTTTTGAAAGTTTACTTCGAAAAAGATTTTGATTCGATTAACTGGGATATATCGACTCTGTTATGGAGCAAATGAGCTTTAGTGCTAAATCGAGATCTTAGATTAATGATTGTCTTACATCATCTCGTGCCTTAATTCTCATTAATGCCCCCCCCCCTCTATGAAATAGTTCTTGATCAGTTGGTGAGTTCACCAAGGTCTTTCTTCCTTTCTATTCATCATTGCTATGCAAGGGGTAAACGTTGCAATGAAGGGGGCATGTGTCAATCCATATTTCATGGTTTTTGGCTTCCCAATAATGGTCCCATTGTCTCTCACTTGTTTTACACCGACGACGCCATGTTCGTGGGGGAATAGGATAACTATAACTTTAGAAATCTATCTCGTATTCTTAAATGTTTTCAAGAAAGTAAATTTTAAACAAGTCATGTGTTTTTGGATTTATATCTCTAATCGTAAAGTTAATTGATGGACTCCATTTCTTGGTTGTACTTCTAGCTTTTTTCCTTTTAAGTACTTGGATGTCCTGGTGGGTGCTAATAAGGCCTTAAAAAGCATTGGAATCCTATTGTTGAAAAGTTCCAATCTAAGCTCTCGGCTTGGAAAGCGAAGACACTATCATTTGCAGGTTGATTAAACCCTTATAAAATTTGTCCTTCGACATCTCCCTTCGTATTATTTCCATCCTTACAAGGCTCCATCATGTGTCATCAATTCCCTTGAAAAGATTAGAAGAAGATTTTTGTGGGGTGGTTGCAAGGATAATCCTTGATTTATTGGGTGACATGGTCAGAAGTGTTAGCTCCTAGATAAGAGGGGGAATTGGGGTTAGGTTTTTAAAGGCACAAAACTACTCTCCTCTCTCCAAATTGTTGTGGAGTGTGACATCCCCAAAATCACAGCCAGAAAAGACCGGTTTCATTTATGCTTTCAAAATACTTTCAGAGTAAATCCATTGATTTAAAAGAGTTGCAGAATTTGTCCCCA
Organism: Lactuca sativa; assembly: GCF_002870075.4. Taxonomy (NCBI): domain Eukaryota; kingdom Viridiplantae; phylum Streptophyta; class Magnoliopsida; order Asterales; family Asteraceae; genus Lactuca; species Lactuca sativa. Next base: position 326,175,960 of record NC_056627.2, on the reverse strand, counting down.
AAACATTACATGATAAAATAAGATTTATCAAAGCATTTCTTAAAGAAATGTATTTTCATTATATATCAAAACTCGGGATGTCATGTTCCGATACAGACACAAAAGCATAAACTATAAACATAGAGCTTACACAGTTATGTACAACTACTGGTCTATAAACAAAAACATCTTCACAAGTTCCCCAACTTATGCTCTCGCGCCACTACCTGTAATACAAAGAAACTTAGTGGGTCAGGCTTGGGAGCCTGGTGAGCATATAGGGTTTTCAACCCACAATAAATAATTATAGATAATTTTCACCAACCATCAATAACCCGATTACCCATTCCCGTTATCCTCACTTTATGTCCCAATGACAACAACTATTAAAAAGGACCTAATCTAGGATTTTCATCGGGACGAACATTACTGCAAAGGGGTTTCCTCAACAATAGATGTCTTAAAGGCAACCATGAGGGGGATAGAGTACACCGGTGAACACATCGTTCACAACACCTGCAGGTTATGAACCTACCAGCGTTCCACTGGAATGTCTAGAAAGAGTCTGTGGTCGTCATCCATACTCTGCTAGATGACTAGATCAACAACAACATTGAGGCCTCTCATCATTTTTTATTTCATCACACGTCAACTATCTACCCATGCTCTACTCAACATTTTTGTAGATAAAAATATATACATACATTCATACACAACTTAAAACCAGTATAATAACAGATAATATATAAACACATAACATGTATTTTATAGAGAAATAATTCATATCTATGTCTTAGAAGAAAGCAACTACACACTCACTCATATCATATATCTAATAAATTCATCAATACTGGTATTAAAATCGTGTATATGAAAGGGATTATGTGCTCAGTTGATAAGAAGTTGCTCGGACAGCACTACGGCTCATAAAATAATAATCTTCGATGAAACCGGGATATCTTCCATAAATCGGGCTTCTCGCGGGTAGAGTTTTGGCTTGACAACTCTATTTCTCGGGATTTTCAGGGTTCGGGACTTGCTTCGGGTGTTGGGATGATACCGGGGCTTTGAGGGGTATTTCTCGCAAAGTAGAAGAAAGAAAAAGGGGTGAAAGAATGGACATCAGCAAAAAAGATCGGCATCCCTTGAGATCTATTTATAGGGGATGGACCCCCGAATTACACTGGGCATACTCCATAGTCGACATGTACATTGGGTGTATGCCTAGTACGTTAGGCGTACTAGGTGGATCAGACCGGAGGAGTCACGACTTCGGATAAGCTTCCGAATTTATAATTTTATTTATTTATTTATTTTATTTAAAAACATCAGAAATTCATAACTTTTGCATACGAGCTCCGTTTTTGACGTTCTTTATATCCACGCGTAGGTGTGACTATGCTCTACAAGTTTTGGTTAGACTCCGTCGGCTAATTTTGAATGTATTTTTATTATATTATTTTTAGTAGGCCGGGACAGGAAAACTCCGTTAGAAATTCATAACTTCTTCATCTGATGTCCATTTTTGTCTGTCTTTTCACCATTGGACTACTATTGACGAGATCATCGATTCTCGTTTAGATTGTTTCAGCTATAAATCACTCGATCTCATATTCAAACTTTGGGCTGCATACCGCTAAGTCGAAACTTCGAAAAATCATAACTTCCTCATACAAAGTCAGATTTAGACGTTCTTCTTATGCATGCTCTCGGTTTAACGTATTCTACGACTTCCGTTTAATTCACTAAGGCTAAATATCGCTCTATCGTAAATTCACTATTTACGTCATGCAGTGTCGTACCGGTTTTGTCGCGAAACTTCAACAAGTCATAACTTCTTCGTTATAACTCGGATTTCGGCATTCTTTATATATACGAAACCCTTGTCACGACCACTACAACTTCCTTCATAGATATTGGGCTTATCTAATACTTTATTATTACACTTATTCTTTTTCTTAATTCATTTAAGCCACACAATTAAGCATACAACACATAATACTCAAATAATACATTCTTATTATTTCAAAATGAGTTACAAAGGTGAACCTAGACTATTACATCAACATTAATGCTTATCCCAGAAACACGGGCGTCACAATTCTCTCCACCTTAGAATGATTCCGTCCCCAGAATCACACATCAACAAACAAATGCGGATAGCGACTTATCATGTCACTCTCCGTTTCCCAGGTAAGATTTGGCTCATTTGCATGTTTCCATTGGACAAGCACTAATTCGACCATCTTACGTCGCAACTTCTTAGTCTTTCGGTCAACGATTTCCTCTGGTTCTTCAATCTACCGTTTTTTCTCATCAATTCTTAATTCAAAAATTAGAATTATATCGAGAACTTCTCCCGTGAACTTCCTCAAAAAAATACATGGAAAGTGTTATAAATTTCATTCAGTTCTTCGGGAAATTCTTGCTTTTAAGCTTGGTTCCCAATCCTCTGAAAAACTTTAAACGGTCCAATAAACCTTGGACTTAACTTTTCCCTTTTACCAAATCGTATAAGTCCCTTCCACGGTGAGAATTTAAGTAAAACCAAATCTCCAACTTCAAAAGTCATCGGTCTTCGCTTGTTGACAGCATAGCTCTTTTGACGATCCTGAGCTGCTAACATTTTCTCCCTAATTAATTTCAACTTTTCGGTAGTTTGATGGACTATCTCGGTTCCCATAAACTGCTTTTCCCCAGCCTCAAGCCAACAAGACGGCGTACGACATTTTTGTCCGTACATAGCTTGATAAGGTGCCATCTTTATGCTCGATTGGATACTACTATTGTAGGATAATTCTACCAAAGATAAATGATCATCCCAGTTACCTTGGAATTTCAGGGTACATGCTCTCAGCATATCTTCAAGCATTTGTATCATTCGTTCACTCTAACCATCAGACTGTGGATGGTAAGGTGTACTCAAACACAACTTGGTACCCAATTCCTCTTGTAGACTTCTCCAAAATCGCGAGGTGAAACAGCTGTCACGGTTTGACACAATCGTTAATGGAACACCATGAAACCTCACAATTTCCTTCACGTAAGCATTCGCAAGCTTATCCATAGACCATTTCTCATTGGCTGCTATGAAATGCGCACTCTTAGTGAAGCGATCAACGACCACCCAAATCATGTCGTGACCGTTCTTTGTTCTGGGCAGTTTAGTGACAAAATCTATAGCAATGTGTTCCTATTTACCCATAGGCACAGGTAAAGGTTCTAAACTCCTGTATGGTTTCTGATGTTGTGCCTTGACCCTTGCACATATCATACACTCGGCCACATACTTTGCAATATCAAGCTTCATCGTCGGCCACCAGTAGTAGAGTTTTAGGCCCCTATACATTTTAGTGCTACCAGGATGAACCGAGTACATGGCTTTGTGAGCTTCTTCCATCAGAAGATCTTATCCCTCCTGACTTAGGCACCCAAATTCGATCTTGGAATACCTTCAGTCTGTGACTGTTTACACTGAACACTAACGTTTTACCCAAACGTTCTCCCCTTTGGTCATTCTTCTCAAAAGCTTCTTCTTGAGCTTTCTTTATACTCTTCACAATTGTCGAGACAACTTTTATTCTCAATGCTCTTGGCCTTTTTGTTTTAAGATTGAATTTCCGACTGAGAACATCAGCGACAACATTTGCTTTACCGGGGTGGTAAAGTATCTCACAATCATAGTCTTTAAGTAACTCTAGCCAGCGTCGTTGCCTCATATTCAATTCTTTCTGATTAAAGAGATATTGGAGACTCTTATGATCAGTGAAAAGTTTGCACTTCGTGCCATAGAGGTAATGCCTCCATATCTTTAGAGCAAATACTACAGGTGCCAACTCCAAATCATGAGTGGGGTAGTTTTTTCATGCTCTTTCAGTTGTCGAGACGCATATGCTATCACCCTTTCTCTTTGGGTCAAAACAAAACCCAACCCAACACCAGACGCATCGCTATAGACAGCGAAGTCTTCAACTCCATCGAGTAGATAAAGAATTGGTGCCTCACATAGCTTCTTCTTTAGCAACTCGAATGCTTCTTTGTGTTTATCACTCCAAGAATAAGTAGCTCCTTTGTAAATAAACGCTGTTAATGGAGTAGCGATCGAAGAAAAGCCTTGGATAAACCTTCGGTAATATCCGGCTAATCCCAAAACGTTTCGGATCTCCGTAGGACTTTTCGGTTGTTCCCACTTCATCACAGCCTCAATCTTCGTTGATCAACCATTATCCCTTCTTTGTTGACCACGCGACCCAAGAATTGGACTTCTCAAATCCAAAACTCACATTTGGAGAACTTGGCATACAGCTTCTCCTTCTTCAAGACTTCTAACACTTCTCGCAAGTGTTGGCCATGCTCCCCTTGGGTTTTCGAGTAAATCAGAATGTCATCTATGAACACTATCACAGATTTATCAAGGAACAGATTAGAAACCTTGTTCATTAAATCATGAATGTTTCTGGAGCATTGGTTAATCCAAATGACATAACCAAAAACTCGTAGTGTCCATATCATGTTCTGAATGCAGTCTTCTCGATATCCTGCTCTCTCACCTTTAGCTGATGATATCCTTGATGGGTTTTAGGCATAAGAACAATCTTATGTGCTCATACAAACCCTAATGCTTGGATCTAGGTTTCTCTATTGTACATGCTTTGAATCCAAGACTAACAAACTTAGATCTAACATATTATAAACTGAATTAGGGTTTAGAGAATTACCTTTGATTGTTATATAGCAATAACAATCAATTCCTTGCTTGAATTGGCCTTAGAAAGCTTAGTGCCTCAAGTGCTGCACCTCTAATGGAGTCACAAACACCATATACAACTTGGATGAAGAGGAGAAGAAAGGGGAGGCACCAAAAACGGCTGGAAACCCTAGAGAATCAGTTGTCCACGTTTTTGGGGCCTAAGGGGTCCTTTATATACTTGTATGGGCTGCTAGGGTTTCAGTCAAAACCCTAATGGACAGCTTAAACTCTAAGCAGCCCATGGAACCTTCTGGATAAGGCCATGGACGAAAATATGATGGGCTTCCATCATAATTTCGTTCACCCCTTACTCTTTTAGCATTCCTTAGCCCAATAACTCAATTATCCAATAATTGCAGTCCAGTCCCCTGAATTTAATTAATCTCTTTTAGCCACAAAATTAATTATCAATTAATTATTGACTAATATTAATTAAACAATATGATTTCTCCTTTAATATATTATTCTCATAATATATTAATAAATCATATTTAAACTTTTCTCTCCTTAAATCATCCTACATATTGCTATGGTGAAGGCAACCCAAAAGGACCATGCTCATAATCGGGTCAAGTACATACCAAAATAGTTATGGACTTAGACACTAATCCAACAGTCTCCCACTTGGATAAGTCTAATAACTATTTTCCGTATGACTTCAGAACCTGATCAGCAATCGTAGCTTTCAAAAGCCGCTGCCAACTCTGATCTTATCAGATAGCGTGTCCTCTAGATAAGGGATTATATATTCCTCCATTCTCAAGATATTGTATAGACAAGAGACATGAATTTCAATCATTCTCTCTATACTATTTCCCAACTTCCGATTTATGACGACTGATAACAGACTACAATTGAACACATCAACTTAGTCCCGGCTTGGCCAAGCGCTTAGGTGTCATCACTAAATCATCGAGAGGCCCACAGATATCGCTTTTATCCTACTTTGGGTAAAAGGAATGGATAAACTTTGACTCATATGCTCGCTTGCATTTATTGATCGAATCACACACAACAATAAGTTTTATAACACCAAGTTACTGGTGCGTTTACTTATTATCAATGTGCAACTGACCAACAAATAACAACTCACATGTCTCGGTTTCAAGAATATACAATATTATCGTCTCACTAATCACTCGTGATAAATCTATGAAGTGATCCAAGTGAGCGTGGGTTTAATCCAATACTTTAATCTTATCAAAGCACTCATGAACTCTGCAGCAAACTTGTGCTATGTCTAAACACTTCGGACAATCTACAGACAGATTCATGACAATCTTCCTTCATACTTACTCCCAACGTATGACCGACTGTGGATGTTTGAATAACCTAGTTATTATGGAAGTCAAAACATGCAAATTGAAACATAACAATAATACTTAATCCTATATGGCCTCAAACTTGTGAGAGTAAATAAAACACTTCTATTTAACCACCATATTGATTACTCATTATTATCATTTACTGTTTCAGAAAATCAACTTATTACTTGAATTACAACAACAATTGTCCCATGCTCTAAGCATGCACACTTTGTTTCCTATGGTCCATGCTTTGTGAAATAGATCAATTGAAAAACCTTTTCAATGATGCTTATTTCACAATTCCTTAATCCCCAATGTTAGTGTAAGAACACAAGGTTCTTTCCATTACCAGAATATGCTAGATTCTAACATTTTTCGCAACGATCCTTTCGTAAAGTCATAGCACAAAAGTCACAAAGACTTGGCTAATGAAATTACAAAGTACTTTCTTAGAAATTGTTACAAGACAATTCCATAGACGTGAAGTCTCACATTCAAAGTACATTCCTTTGAACATCCTTCTTGCATAAAAGTTTCTAATCTAGACATAGTTTCTCAATATCCAACTCCCAATATGGAAACATTTCCACATTTTCCATATGACAACTCATTTTTAATAGAATCTTATTTATAATAATGTCGATATGGTCCATCCAATACCATACTTCCAACTACTCACAAGCGACAAATCCTCAGCGAACTTTGGATCGTCCTTTGATAGTTGTTTAATTATTTTAGTCAAAACCAATTTTAGTCCTTTTTCCCTCTTAATGCGCTAGGCATTTGGAAAATTTTAGAATGGTAAAATATTATAGCATTTGCAATCGATCATATACCCGAAGCATATGGGATACGATGCATAATGTCTTACATAAAGATATGATACTTTACCAATCTTTTGCCATAATATTTTATGTGTCATGTTCTCACAATTTGAACTATGAAGAGGGATGCCGTAATCATAATCGAATTTTAAGAACACACAATGTACCCTTTGACTGAAAATATCAAAATTTCTTAATCTAAGCTTTAGATTTTGAAACGAAGTATAATATTCTCTCCCTTAATTATAGCAAAACAACTTTTCAACCCATGCAACTTTGCAAATTTGAATCTTTGTTTTTCTATAATTAATATTGCTAACTTGCAATACTCGCCATAATAATCATAACACTTATGCTCCCACTATCATGATGATTATTATCATATAAGCATAACACTTATGCTCCCACTAGCTTTGACATGTATTTAGAAAACAAATGAACTTCCAGAAAACAAAGCCTATTGAATTTCTGAAATTCATATTTCTAATACCAGATGCTTCGATAAGCCTTTATCTAAGCTTCTTAAACTTATACACCTTCACCTTAGATAGCTCATATGTGTGTTTAAGCAATTTAGAACTTATGTTACTAAGTTCCAAATGTTCAAACTAATTGCCAAATCTCACAATTCGAACTATGGAAAGGGATGCCGTAACCATAATCGAATGTGAGAATACAATTTTCACAATTGCTATCTTCTTAAAACCTCTCTTAGTGAAAGTATTTCCTCACAGTCATTCTCATGAAGGAGGGAATCTTATGACACTTAGATTTTATGGTGTATGAGTTCCTATCCATGTGAATTTGCCAAAACCAAGGTTTGAGACAAATCCAAACTCATATGGACTGAACTTTCTTAATCTTGATTTCTTGCCCTATGGTAACACGAGTGCCCACCATGTCTTCCAAGTAGTTTAGTAACTTGTCCTTACATATCAATGTACTTTCCATCGACTAAGGCTCTAGTATGCATTCAAATGAGAACTCATAGAACTCACATACACAATTAATTCAATTGGTATGGCACAGAAACAAAATAAAGTCAGCACGATAGGTTGTAAACCTCAAGTCGTGTGCTAGTGATGATCGATAAGGTTTATTCTTGATTTGTTCTTGAAACCTTTCAAGACCATTAAGACTCCCACTGACTCTTTGACATATAAGATTCTCTTGTCAAGAAACATTTCTTGACAAAGCAAATATTCAAGAGTTAGTGTAGTTCTTATCAAGACAAAACACTTCACATAATTGGTCCTAGTTGGTCTTTGTCTTATCCAAGACAGCACAACTTACCAATTTCAAACGTGAAAGAATAAGAAACTTTTTTCAGGTTCCACATTTGATGAGTGTTATAAACCTACTTTTGTCACAATCTTGACTCTAAGACTTGATATTGGAACGAAGTATGATTGACTCTTTGATTTAACCATTTCTACAATTCTCGATTCCTCTTCTTAGACATGCAAATGCACTAAGACTCACTTAGATGATCGATTAAGATATGGTTCTTAATCATTAAGACTTCATCATAAAACACAATAATAGGTACTCTCCCTTCTTCTTAGAATGGAGAAACTTTTATCTTTCTGCCTTCTTGATTCTTCTTATTCATTCTGCTATTGATTGAAACTATTTCAGTTAACTCAGAATTATACTCAATCTTATAAGTATAACCATATTTACTAAACTTTAGTAAATCATGACGCATTTCTTTGTCACTCTTGTGGTGGACTTGATCAACGCACGACCTAGTGTACTCGATCTCCTAGTTCTTCAATTGACACTTTGTCAAAGAATTAGTCTATGTTTCCCAAATGTGAAAGTTTTTCATTCATCATACAATACACATTGCATGATTCCAAGTTTCTGTCCAATTGAAACTTGGGCACTGAGAAACTCTCCCTATTTGGTAAACTTTTGACATTTCCACAAATAACATAATTAAGAATCAAATCCATTATTGCTAATAATTCAAACATCAATTCTTTCATACATGCTATTGCAAAGATAAAGTCAAAATTCATTTTATTGCGGAAAAAAAAATTGTCCTTACAATGCAATTTTCATTTGAAAAACTATGTTATTACATATTTCTTAACAATCTATTCTAACTCCAAGTAGTAGCTCAAGAATCCATTCTTCAAGTAATGCGATCGAAATCCATTTCTTCACGATTAGATTTAGCTCACTTCTTCCCTTAAACTTCCTCTCTTTTCTTCGATCCTACAAAACATCAAAATGCAATCTTATCACATCATGTATTAAGAATCTAGAATAGGAACTTAAAAGAGTTAGATAATGGATTTTACCTGAAGTAGAGCCAAACGTCTTGACTCTCCCATCTTTTAGATCTCTCAGGTAGTTAGGGCAACTTCGTCTCCAATGCCCTTTCTCTTGGCAATAAAAGCAAATGGACTCCTTTGGCACAGCACATCGGACAATCACAGACTTAGTTCTTTCTAGACTTCCAATGTTGCCAGTGTCCATTGAAGTTTGGGAGTTTGATTCACCAGACAAATTTGCTTGACCAGCACGCCAAACCATTGCTGATTCAGCAGCTATAAGCAAATAGGTGAGATCAATTAGGGTCACGTCGTGGTCCATCATATAGTACTCTCTAACGAACTCACTATATGATTCAGGAAGTGACTGAAGAACCCAGTAAACAGTCAACTCACTTGAAATCTCGACACCCAACATGTTTAACCTATCAATGTGTGACTTCATCTCTAAGACGTGCGTACACACAGGTTTCCCATCTTCGTGTTTACTTGCCAAAAGGGCTTGAGTGAGCTTGAACTTTTCAAGCCTTTGAACTTGTGGGTCAGGGAGAATAATTGGAGGAGGTGGAGGAAGTGAAGCACGACTCTCATTTCCTTGATCGTATCTCGGAACGTCATCTTCATTTGGAAAGCTTGTTCCAAAGGATTTGGGAAGACCATTGTAAGATGTAGACATCTACAAAACGGGAGAAAATTCAAGTTAAGTTGATTAGAATTCTTGATGTAACACCCAAATGAAACATCAAGCTAGGATCCAACAGAATACTCTACAACCTAGAAGAGGGATGCCGTAATCTAGTTGCAGAATATCTGAAGGTAGGTAAATGACGATTTACCAATTTCCACCATGAAAAACGAAAAGGAAGTTTAAGTTTTAAATGAATTGAAACTCCTAGATCTTTTGAGATTCATTGAACTTTTCAATGGCATGTTTAATCTCGATTATGCCCTACTATTTGTGACTGGGATGCCGAGGATCACAAACAAGGTGTGAATAACCATACGAATCACGTGGTGCGCCTAATGCTACTATCACCTAATCAATGTGCCGGTTAGCCACACACACTCCATTGATCTATGATAAGCATCGAACCACCCTTCGCCACCAATGTCATCCCCAAATTAGTGTGCCGGTTAACCACACACGCTCCACTAACGTTTGACAAGGGTACGAAGTGTAATTCCATGGGTTAGCATACAATTTCACATTTTGCCTAAAGTAACTATGATTTGGGAATTTGAAAAAGCATTTAGTTACTTTGTACTTCATTATACTTATAATGGAAGGTTTCTGTCCTATCCTACCCGTTCGGCTAACGACCCTCCACTAGTCAAGAGTGCGGTGGGTAAGAGTGGATACCCATTCAATCGTCATTTTATAGGAAATTTCCTTAAACACCCCTTATAGACCAACTTCGTGAATAAGGCCTACTAACGGTAAGATTGACTGTTTACTCATACATACATACATATATATATATATATATATATATATATATATATATATAATATTAGACTTTTAATGTTATATATAGTATAGGGTGTATTTTACACTTTTAAAATACTAGGTGGTTTAATTTAGTAAATTATACTTTTAATTTAATTAAATGTAAACCAAAACATTATGGGTTTATTAAATCACTTTTAATTATACACTTTAATTAATTAATAAAACCATAAGGGTGTGATTTGAACTTTTCAAAATACTAGGGTTTTAGAATTTAACATTTCAAAATTAAACTTTTAATTAACTTTTGAATTCCAAAAACTTGAGGGCAAGTTTTGAAACATTTCAAAACATAAGGGATCAAATAACAAATAACAAATAACATAAATTAAACAATTAATTTTACAATTATCTATATTTGACCTAATCTTGTTTTAGTCATTAGATAATTACCAAATAATTTGAAATAATCCATATTTATCATATAAACAACCAATATTTAAAAGATTTGAAATTATCTATTGTTTTGGCAAGGATAATCACTAATTTAAGATAAAAATCGGATTTTAACTTCAAAAAACGAATTAGGTATCAAATCCAAGTCAAAACAGTAGCAAAAACCCGGAATTCCCTCTGTCTGACCCCTGGACTCGCCGAGTCAGGGACTGGACTCGCCGACTCAGGGACAGACTCACCGAGTTCATCCACTGACTCGCCGAGTCAGGTCGGGCAGAGGCCAAAAATCGATTTCTCAGTAAATAAAACAGTTAAGCATCACATACAAACCCTAATGCTTGGATCTAGGTTTCTCTATTGTACATGCTTTGAATCCAAGACTAATAAACTTAGATCTAACATATTATAAACTGAATTAGGGTTTAGAGAATTACCTTTGATTGTTATATAGCAACAACAATCAATTCCTTGCTTGAATTGGCCATAGAAAGCTTAGTGCCTCAAGTGTTGCACCTCTAATGGAGTCACAAACACCATATACAACTTCGATGAAGAGGAGAAGAAAGGGGAGGCACCAAAAACGGCTGGAAACCCTAGAGAATCAGTTGTCCACGTTTTTGGGGCCTAAGGGGTCCTTTATATACTTGTATGGGCTGCTAGGGTTTCAGTCAAAACCCTAATGGACAGCTTAAACTCTAAGCAACCCATGGAACCTTCTGGATAAGGCCATGGACGAAAATATGATGGGCTTCCATCATAATTTCGTTCACCCCTTACTCCTTTAGCATTCCTTAGCCCAATAACTCAATTATCCAATAATTGCAGTCCAGTCCCCTGAATTTAATTAATCTCTTTTAGCCACAAAATTAATTATCAATTAATTATTGACTAATATTAATTAAACAATATGATTTCTCCTTTAATATATTATTCTCATAATATATAATAAATCATATTTAAACCTTTCTCTCCTTAAATCATCCTACATATTGCTATGGTGAAGGCAACCCAAAAGGACCATGCTCATAATCGGGTCAAGTACATACCAAAATAGTTATGGACTTAGACACTAATCCAACAATCCTGACCTTAGCTGGATCTTTGAACACTATCACAGATTTATCAAGGAACGGATTACAAACCTTGTTCATTAAATCCATGAATATTGCTGGAGTATTGGTTAATCCAAACGACATAACCAAAAACTCGTAGTGTCCATATCGTGTTCTGAATGCTGTCTTCTCGATATCCTGCTCTTTCACCTTCAGCTGATGATATCCTGGCCTTAGGTGGATCTTTGAAAAATAACTTGAACCTTGTAGTTGATCGAACAGGTCATCAATCCTCGACAACGGATATCTATTCTTTATTGTTGCCTTGTTCATCTCTCTGTAATCGATGCACATTCTCATGCATACTCCCGTATTTCTTTTTCACGAATAACACCGGAGCTCCCCAGGGTGATAAACTAGGTTGAATGAAACCGTTGTCTAACAACTCCTGAAGTTGCATCATCAGCTCCTTCATCTCCGTTGGTGCTAGTCGGTAAGGTGCTTTTGCTATTGGCGTCGTCCCTGGTAACAAGTCTATTCTGAACTCCACTTGTCTATCAGGCGGTAATCCGGGAAGATCTTCGGGAAATACTTCTGGATAATCACACACGATAGGAATGCTCTGCATCTCATTTTTCTCCTTCTTAGAATCGATCACGAATGCCAAATATGATGTATATCCTTTGGCCAAACACTTTTTGGCTTTCATTAGAGAAATGATTCTAGAATTTACTCTGCGTTTGTCCCCATACACCATAAATGACTTGGCATCATTGGCGCTAAGCCAATCCATCCCTAGCACGATGTCGAAACCGTTTAGTTCGATAGGCAATAATTCCTTGTGGAACTTATCCCCATTTAAGTCAATGAAAATGTTTTTTATACGATGGCTAACTGGTATAAACTTGCCACTAGCAACTTTGACTAATAAAGTATTATCTAGTCTATCGACATGCAAAGCTAGTTTTCTACCAAATTCATGCGAAATAAAGGAGTAGTTGGCTCCAAAATCAAATAAAATTTGGGCAGGCAATTTCTTTATGAGAAAGGTACCTAAAGCGACATCAGCTACATCTTTAGCAGCCTCAAGTGTCATTTGAAAGGCTCTCGCCTTCGTCTTTGGTGGAATGTTGGGTTTTGTTGCATCCTTCTTTTTCGGACAATCCCTTGAGATGTGACCCCCCTCACCACACCTATAGCAAAATTTCTTGGTAAGGGTGCATTCGTTGGCATAGTGCCCTGGTTTTCCACATTTGAAGCATGTGGCTTCCCCGCCACATTTTCCATGATGCTTCTTCTTGCATTTGTCACACCATTTCGCTTCGCCTCCTCTACCTCCTCTCGAACTAGACTTCGAGAATTTACCCTTTTTGTTGGAACTTGAGGGTCCGTCGAACTTCCTCTTCTCACCAACCTCTGACCTCTCCAGACCTTTCTCCCTGATCCGGGTCTCTCAACATTTCTAGCAGCCCAGATGGCGGCTTTCAATGTGGTTGCTTGCTTAACCATTAGAACATAGTCCGCTGGTAGTCCGAGGGAAAACTTTTTAACCTTAGAGAGTTCAGTTGGAACTAAATATGGAATAAGTTTCATCTTTTCCGTGAAACTAGCAGCGTATTTAGTAACGCTCATTTTTCCCTTCTTCAAATTCTGAAACTCATTATCGATTTCCAGAAGGTCCTGCTCGGAGCAGTATTGCAATTTAAGTTGCACCACAAAGTCTTCCAAAGACATTTTGCTTGCTTCTCCCTTGGGCATAGAGTCAGCTAACAGCTTCCACCAACTCAACATGCCATATTTTAACAGAGGGATCGCAATAGCGGTCTTCTGTCTGTTGCTGCATTCGTAACTTTCAAACATTGTCTCCATTTCAGATATCCAGTTTATAACTTCCACTAACATCGGGCTTCCGGATAGACACGGTGGCTTGGATGCCATGAAATCCTTATACTTACGCCCATGCCCATCATTTCCTCCATCCTGGTTGACTTGCCTAACAATCGGTGGGTTGGCTTGACCAACAGTCCCACTGAAGTTTCCTCCTTCCGAATGCCCTTCATTCAACTCGGGTTGTTCAATCATCATTGAAGCTTTTTCGCTATTCTGCTGAAGCAGCCGCCTAATTTCTTCTATTTAACGATCCAAAATGATTTGGACCATTGCTTGTACCCCAACCATTGTCATTGGCTTAGGTGTTGCTGCTACAATAGGTACTCGCTTAATCACAAGTTGATTCCTGTTTTCATCTGCGTTTCTAATGCCACTTCTGGTTCTTACCATTTTGATCTATACACCGAATAAGGTGAAATTAGATCCTCATCCATGACAGATAATTAATTCGTCCATATCACTCTGAAATGTTTGCATTCTAGTTCTAATACCGTTGTCATACGCTTCGAATCCTAAACACATAAGGTTTCCAGATCCAGTTCGCAACAAACCATAGATCCGAACAAATAATATCATATATGGAAAACATATAACATTTAGCACATAGAAGCATTTTAGGCAACTTTCCTAAAATAAACTGGTGCTCGTGTCTAAAATATAACAGACACTTACCTCACATTCTTCACTTTGCATTCTAAGTTTAAGTCTACAAATCCTACAAATTCCTAGTTCACTTAAACTAATGCTCAGATACCAACTGTGACATCCCTAAAATCACGGCCAGAAAAGCCCGGTTTCATTTATGCTTTCAAAATAATTTCAGAGTAAATCCATTTATTTAAAAGAGTTGCGGAATTTGTCCCCAAAACATTACATGATAAAATAAGATTTATCAAAGCATTTCTTAAAGAAATGTATTTTCATTATATCTCAAAACTCGGGATGTCATGTTCCGATATAGACACAAAAGCATAAACAATAAAAAATAGACCTTACACAGTTATATATAACTACTGGTCTATAAACAAAAACATCTTCACAAGTTCCCCAACTTATGCTCTCGCGCCACTACCTGTAATACAAAGAAACTTAGTGGGTCAGGCTTGGGAGCCTGGTGAATACATAGGGTTTTCAACCCACAATAAATAATTATATTTAATTTTCACCAACCAACAATTACCCGATTACCCATTCTCATTATCCTCACTTTACGTCCCTATGACAACAATTATTACAAAGGACCTAATCTAGGATTTTCAACGGGACGAACATTACTGCAAAGGGGTTTCCTCAACAATAGATGTCCTAAATGCAACAATGAGGGGGATAGAGTACACCGGTGAACACATTGTTCACAACACCTACAGGTTATGAACCTTCTAGCGTTCCACTGGACTGTCTAGAAAGAGTCCGTGGTCGTCATCCATACTCCGCTAGATGACTAGATCAACAACAACATCGAGGCCTCTCATCATTTTTATTTCATCACACATCAACTATCTACCCATACTCTACCCAACATTTATATATATATATATATATATATATATATATATATATATATATATATATATATATATATCCCTATACTAATAAAAGAGTAGTTCTTTTGCCACATGTCACTATATTAGACCTCTTAATTAATGCGTTGCCACTTGTCAATCTATTAGTTCTTCATTTTAAATTTATTAGACCTCCTCATTAATGTGATACTATTTGTCATTGTATTTATTCTCTATTTCAAATTTCAAATTTTATATTAATGTTTTAACTAATTCACAAATAAAAAATGTCTAATATATAATTAAAATTAATTTTACATATTTATTTAAATCAACAATTATAATTTCAGATAACTAATAAAAATACCACTTAATTAATAATTTATTTAAAATAATTAATTAATAATTTTGAGTTTTACTATAAAAATTTAATTAATTTTATAACCGTGGTTCCCACGAGTTATAAACTGGTATATATATATATATATATATATATATATATATACACATTCTTACACAACTTAAAACCAGTATAATATATTCATTTAACACTCATTCCAAATTAAAGATAATATATAAACACATAGCACATATTTTATAGAGAAATAATTCATATCTATGTGTTAGAAGAAAGTAACTACACATTCACTCATATCATATATCTAATATATTCATCAATACATGTTTTAAAATCGTATATATGAAAGGGACTATGCACTCACTTGATAAGACGATGCTCGGACAACACTACGGCTCTTAAAATAATAATCTTTGATGAAACCGGGATATCTTTCAAAAACCGGGCTTTTCGCAGGCAGAGTTTTGGCTTGACAATTCTATTTCTCGGGATTTTTGGGGATTCGGGACTTGCTTCGGGTGTCAGGATGATACCGGGGCTTTGGGGGGTATTTCTCGCAAAGTAGAAGAAAGAAAAAGGGGTGAAAGAATGGAAATTAGCAAAAAATATCAGCGGCCCTTGAGATCTATTTAGAGGGGCTGAACCCCCAAATTACGCTGGGCGTACTCCGTTGTCGACATGTACGCTGGGTGTACTGGGTGGATCAGACCGGAGGAGTCACAACTTCGGATATGCTTCTGAATTTATAATTTTTTTTATTTAAAAATTTATGAAATTCATAACTTCTGCATACAAGTCCGTTTTTGATATTCTTTATATCTACACGTAGGTGAGAGTAT
This sequence comes from Lactuca sativa, assembly GCF_002870075.4. Lineage (NCBI taxonomy): Eukaryota > Viridiplantae > Streptophyta > Magnoliopsida > Asterales > Asteraceae > Lactuca > Lactuca sativa. The sequence continues at coordinate 326,159,274 of NC_056627.2, read as the reverse complement.
GCTCTACAGCTTTCGTTTAGACTCCGTCGGCTAATTTTGACTTTATTTTTATTATATTCTTTTTAGTAGGTCGGGACAGGAAAACTCCGTTAGAAATTCATAACTTCTTCATCTGACGTCCGTTTTCGTCTGTCTTTTCACCGTTGGACTACTATCGACAAGATCTTCGATTATCATTTAGATTGTTTCAGCTAGAAATCACTCAATCTCATATTCGAACTTTGGGTTGCATACTGCAAAGTCAAAACTTCGAAACTCATAACTTCCTCATACGAAGTCAGATTTAGACGTTCTTCTTATGCATGCTCTCGGTTTAACGTATTCTACTACTTCTGTTTAAATCACTAAGGCTAAATATCGCTCTATCGTAAATTCACTATTTCCGTCATGCAATGTCGTACCGGTTCTATCGTAAAACTTCGACAAGTCATAACTTCTTCGTTATAACTCGGATTTCGGCATTCTTTATATATCCAGAACCCTTGTCACGACCACTACAATTTCCTTCATAGATATTGGGCTTATCTAATATTTTATTATTACACTTATTCTTATTCTTAATTCATTTAAGCCACACAATTAAGCATACAACACATAATACTCAAATAATACATTCTTATTATTTCAAAATAAGTTACAAAGGTTAACCTAGATTATTATATCAACATTAATGCCTAGCCCAGAAACACGGGCTCAACTCAGAAAAAAGGTCCCTTTGGAGTATCTTAATAATCAACAATCATAACCTCGATAATCGGCTAGTTGAAAATATTGCTAAAATAATCTTACTCTGGTGTTTGGTCCAACATACCCAAGGTCATTAACAACCTTAACGAGCTCAACGTTAACTCTACTGAAATTTTTTCTATTTTTGCAGTTGGGTTAGGTGATAAAGCTTTATTCTAGAAGGACCTATTGTTGGGTTTAGATACCTTCCAATCGAGATTTCCTGATTCATACACATGTGAGGCGACAAAATCATGCAAAATGGGTGAGGATGCTCGAGCTCTAGTTTACAGTGGAGGTGGAAGACATATCCCAGAAATCCCGATGCTTCCTTAGAGTTGGGTGAACTGATTAATCAAATTAGTTCATTTCATTCACTCAGGAGCTTGATGTGTTTAGATGCAACCTCACACTTGATTGTGTGTTCTCCGTTGAAGCTCTTCGAAGAATATTGGATTCCTCAATTACCAGGCTCTCTTGCCCTTCCCTCAGTTGGATTAAAAAGGTTCCTATCAAAATTATTTGCTTTGTGTGGAAGGCTAAATTGGGAAGGATTCCTATTGTTGATGAGTTGAAGATTAGAGATGCTAATATTCAATCCCCTTGCTTTGTTGTAGACTCTATATTAATCTTGGCGAATTGATTGATCACGTGTTGATCAACTGTAGAGTTGTGATGGTGGCTAGAGATTGGTTGCTGAAATTTTGTGATATCCCCCGACATCAGTTCTTTGGTGTTTCAGACTTCTTGGACTATGCAACAAGTTTGGGGAATTGCCCTAGGAAACAAAAGGTTGTCATCAACATTTTCTATTGCTTATTATGAAACTTATGGAAGACTAGAAACAATCACATTTTTAATAAAATTGTGCCCTCCCCAACTAATGTGGCCGATAATGTAATTTCTATCTTTTTTATGGTATAAACATAAGGGTGGGTTAGGTACATGTAAATGATTTGTCTGGAGTTGCTCCCCGGTTTCTTGTTTTATGTAAACTTGTACTCTTTATTGCGCATCTAGTTGTGTTGCGTTTTTATTTATGTAGTTATTTGTTGTTTCCCAAAAAATATATAAGTAATTTTTCTTGCAGCTAAGAGCCGTAAAACCTAACGTTTTGCATCGCTAACCATGGTCGAGTAAATATATGCGACAATTGAAAGACAATAATAGTATATACAAGTTAATGAGACATTGAGATACGTCTTACACAAAATATTACAAATACACATCTACAACCCTTTCTATAATTGAGTGTAAATATAATATCAACTGTTTAGGAAAACAGTATTATTTCCCCACGAGAGAGAAGACAAAGCATTTTGTGAAATGTTAAGCAATTTAAAAATATTAACTAATTTATCAACTTCAAAACTTTAAATATTAAAATATCCTTAGTCTTTACGTGTGGGGACGCAACTCGCAAGCGACATTATATGGAAAAAGAAAGAATTGGATGGGTAACTACATCGATGCAGGACAAAAAATAAAAAATCTTTTTAGTATAAATAAGCAATTAGATAAATGATTTCGTATATGCAAAGAGTAATAATACAAAACAAAATAAGAACATAATATTTAATTTGATTTACTCGATTTTGAGAAATCAAGTTAGTTCATCTGACAAATAATAGAGATTTTATGGATGAATGCCGAATACACCTTTTGCTTAGCTTAGGGTTATTCAAATTCATAAAGGATCTATTTATATAAGTAAGTTTAACTAATTTTTACCAATAAGGCCAAGCTCAATAACTACGATGAATCTAACCCATGATAGTTTTTGATGTCGAATCTAAGGTTAGGGAGAGTTGTAACACTTCTAACATTTTGTCACATCATCTTTTTAGGTGTCTTGTCATTCTCTTAGAACCTTATTCTTAGCATTTGGTAGAGAGTGGTAACACTTCTAGCTTTCCAAATTTAATTAAAATATATTTTTTTTTTCTAAACACAAACAATTAATATTAACTAAATTTTATTTTTTTAAACCACAAATAATTAATACCAAATAAATTATATTTTCTAAAACACAAACATTTGATATTGAATTAAAAAAATTACAATAAGATTTTTCAGGGGGTTTTGTGCTAATTTTGAAAATTTATATTGTAAAAGAAATTGTAAATTAGGGTCGAATCTGTCATAAGGTCAAAATCAAGGGATCAAAAATGCCAAATTGTAAATTATGTGTCTTCTTCCTCCCAGAGTAAACTCTCTGCGCCAATCACATCTATTATGTCTTCCCTTTCTCTTTATATTTCTTCTCGTTGACGGGTTAGCGAGCAATTGTTAGCGAGGCAAATAGCGACTTTGTAAGGAGTGGAGGAAACAAGTTTGACGAGCTGGAGGTGAGTCCCTACCGAGGGCCACTCCTTCCAGCCTAATATAGAAACCAACCCTCAAAAAATTTCTTCCTAGAGCTGCCTAGCAGCTATGAGGTCAAGGAGAATATTACACTCCATAACTCAACAATTTGAACCAATTTATAAAATATATAAAATAATTTGTCAACTTCAACAACTGTGGAATTAAAAATTATAAGGGAAGTCTTTAATTTACAAGGATGCAAGAAAATGACCTTATGTCAACTTCAACGAGATGAATGTGGTCATTCACCTACTAGTTGAATTTAAAGAGCATGCATGATTAAAACATTTCATCAAGTTTGTGATTAATCCATTCAATTTTTACATCTGTCTTTGGGTGATAAGAAATTTTAAGTGAATTTAGTAATGGAATGTTGTATTTTGAGTAAAAAGGTTAAATGAAAATTTTTATGATTTGGACAGCCAACTTCATGACTTTATAGATTAAGATCCGTAAATGTTTAGTCAAAAGTGCTTCAATGAAATTGTTAAGCTCTTTCCCATATTCGTATGAATATAATGTTTATGAACTTTAGAGTAAATAGGAAGAAGTTGTGATAATGCAAAAATGGATGAAAGTAGTACAAAAACTAGGAATTAGAAGAAGAAATGGAATATGTTGTACATTGCATGACGCATACTAATGGAGGCACCCAACATAGAACGGTGATGCACATTTATCTTTTATGAAAGAGGCAATATACAAGGATAATGCGACACATACATATAGGTAAAACACGACATGTTGAACGTAAGATGCTAGAATAGTCTATGCATGAAAGTGACATGTAATACTGGCAATATACGACACATAAAACCAACTTGACGTAACGCAGTGAAATATATTGTATAACGTTGGTAGTACGTTATGTGTAACGTTGTACTATGCTTACATGACACATAGTTTAATGGTTGCACGGCGCATAGCAAAGTGTGATGCCTAGTTGGTAAAGAGTGAGACGCGACATGTATAGGTTTAATTACGGAGTTGATGCGTAAAATTCATGTACACGACATGTAAGCAGCATTTCCATATAACCTTATAATAGATAAGGGTCGGTTGTTTATCCCTTGTCCTCACTCCTCCACTTAGAATGTTGTGAGAAGCGATTTTCTAGAAGAAAACCATTGATTGAAGCTTATACCAAGGGATTGTAAAGGGGAATCAAATACTTTGACATCTAGAAAGTGAATCAAGGTAGCCATCTTCTCATGTCCTTGAGTTCCCAAAACGGTAACATTGGAACTTTCTCCGTAACTTTCACTTGTGTGTCTATCGTAACACTTGCTTCACTGTTTCCCTTTATCTTCTTGTTTATTTTATTTCACTCTTTGCTTCTATGCTCATATTTATTCTCTATCCCCTCTCTCTCTTTCTTTCCCTCTTTTCTTTCTGTTTTCTTTCCTTTTTTCTATTTCTTTCTTTCTTTCTTTCTTTCTTTTCTTTATTTTTTTCTATCTCTATTCATAATTTTATTACTCTCTCTTTCTAATCTTTCGCTATCTTTTATTTACTATTTCTACTCTTTCTTAATCTCCATTTCTCTACTCTTTTCTTTTATGGACACATGCCCTAACTATTGTCCACCTACTACGATACATCATCTTTAACACATATTTCTATCATGATAACCATGGTATCATTTTCTCTACACTCATAACATCTCTTTACTTAGAGAGCCAATTGTTATGTCATTTCGCAAAATCACCTTTTATTTTTTCTCATTGACATGTTGACCCAAACCCTTGCGGTCGATCCATTTACTAAAGTTAAGCCCTTTCTTTCTTCATATACACATGAGTATAACCATATATATAAAATATCATAACATGGGTTATTAATAAAACCAGTTCAATTTCTATCTCTTAGTTGTGTAAAATAGCACCAACTATAAACATATAGGACCTAAGTAGTCATCACTAATAGTGGTCCTAATCACTTTGGTTCTTTTTATCTCCCACAATTTATGTCTAGGTGTGGACATCCTAAACCTAATTCGCTTAAACTATGGCTTTGATACCATTTGTAATGATCCAAATTTTGTCAATAAAACATTCTGGGGATTTGTCAGAGTGTTTATATAACATTCAAAGACCAGATTTTTAAAAAACATTTTACATCCCAAAATAAATTCAAGTTTACACCATATCTTAATCATAATTTAAAGCAACAATGATACATTAAATGAAATCCACATCTAGTCCATGTCCTTGATGCTACTATCCCCTCTCGTACTACGACTACTACCTAAACCTGTATCGTATATGAAACTACAAACATTAGACAAAAAGTCTAATGAGTTAGAAAACAGTCTATGAACGTCTTTTCATACTCTACCATTCTCTTTTCTCTTTAAGACCCTACTATTCTATTTACATAAAATAAGTACATCTATCATATAGAGTGACATCATAACTCTAACCTTACCGATGTACAATAATTCAAACTCAACCCCTTACTTTGATTCCTCACAGATCCTTTACTAACATTTATTTTTATAAATTTGTCACGGAATACAATGATCCCTTGTAGGTCCACAACTCTTTCTACCAATTGTCTTCATCTCTCTCTCTCTCTCTCTCGCTTTCTCTCTCTCTCTCTCTCTCTCCCTCTCTCTATCTCTCTCTCTTTTTCTCTCTTTCGCTCTCTATGTCATTATCTATTTCTGTATCTCTATATCTTCATATTCTCTTTATATGTAACTCTTCTTATTCTTTCTATTTATATATATATATATATATATATATATATATATATATATATATATATATATATATATTCGTATTCTCTCCATATATATCTATTTTCATTCTCTCTCTATCTCTATCTCCTCTCATTCTTTCTACCTCTTCTCATTATATCTCTATCCTTATCTATTCTCATTCTCTTCATCTCTGCCTCATATCAATCTCACTATCCCTTTTTTATTCTCTCTATATCTATCTCTTCTCGTACTCTCTATCTCAATCTCTTCCCGTTCTCTATATCTCTATCTCTTATCATGCTCTCTATCTCTTCTCATTATCTCTCTACATTTAAATATTCTCATTATCTGTAGATTTCCATCTCTATAAACACATATTCTATTTCCTGAAGGAATTACGTATCTTCATTCCCAGATGAATCATACATATCTATTCCCAAAGGAATCACATATCTTTATTCCCGAAGGAACCACATATCTTTATTCCCAAAGGAATCACATATCTTTATTTCCGAAGCAATCACATATCTCAATTCCCAAAGTAATTATCTTTCTAGATTCCCGAAGAAATCATCTTTCCACATTCATGAAGGAATCATCCTTCTACATTCCAGAAGGAATCATCTTTCTACCTTCTCATAATATTTCATGTGAATGATATGGTCTTCCCATAGTCTTCCATATAACTTGGCACGTAAACATTCTATTATATCATTCCATTAAGAATATTATACCATCAATCAAGCACTTCATTCATTAAGTACTTAAACTAAGTATCCGTCTAGTAACTTGTAGGTATTTAATATAATACCATCAACATCTAACCGTACATACATATTAATTTATAAGATTATAACTCATATAATCAAAATCTAATGAGAATTATAACGCATATAATCAAAATCTAATGAGAATTATAACTCGCCTTATTAGTTAGTGAAAACTAACAACCATTGGCTTCAAATCTCCAATTGATGCTCTTGATCCATCTGCTTTGCCTAATGCCTATTCAAACAACATATGAAGTTCCTTAGAACTAGTCTTAACTCATTAAGAGCTTAATCACTATCTATATCAAAATGATCACTCAACTAATCCTAATCAAACATTTCACTTTCTATCTCAAAATCTATTATACTTCAAGAATTGAACTTTTGTACTACTTAATTCATTTACCTCTAAACTTAATTTCATAATTTTATCTCTTTCACTAGTTAGGTTTTGAAACCCTAACTATCTACAATTGGATTTTACCATGGTAATCACATACAAATCATGCATAGAGCTTCTAAACACACCCAATAAGTTACTAATTTAGTTATATTTTGATTAACTCAAGGATTCTAGAAAATCTAACAATTTCACCATTGAAGCTCAAAGCTCCATTAAAGAATAAAATCATTACCATTTGAGGTAAACAATGTTTATCCTTGTAATCATCCATCGCTATCTCATCTTGGTACCTTTATGGCATCAATATCTCCCCATCCCAACTCTTCATTGAATTTGGGTTAAAATGGTTAAAGGATGGACCCTTAATAGGTTTAAATCTGTTTACTGACTGCAAAACCGCACCATGGAAACTATGACACCACACTGTGGCGCCTTAAACTAAGCTATGGTTTCTCCTTAACCGAGCTTGGTGCCTTTCTCTTATAGCATTCTACTTTAAATTCCATGTAGTGGAAAGCACCTTACTACACAACGGTCCAAAGTACATTGCCCTCTACTTACGATGAAAATTTCGTTACTTTTACCGCATTGCAAACCATGTCGTGGCAAGGGCTTTACCATGATGTGGTTGTTGCACATCAACATACTTCTTTGTTGATTGCTTTCTAGCTTTGGACAATTTTCATTCTAAGTTCAACCACTCATAACTTTTTTTTTTGTTTTAAACCCGTTTTCAGTGATCTTTATATCAACACAAACGTGGGAATGATTTTTACAACTCCATTAAGTCACTTCGGACTGAATAGTTATGGGTCTTAATCTGTTAAGTCGCAAACTTGCCATTAAAGGTATAAAATTCCCGTCTTACCCTTTATCGCCTAACTACACATTCTTTTGCCTTTCTTATTTTAAACACAGTTATCTCATCTCATAAAACTAACTTAAGCTTCTCAAGACTAATTTCATGAACTTGCATCTTTACAATTTCATGAAATTCATCTAAATGACCAAAATACCTATTGGTCAACAACTCACTCAAAGTCAGTTCTTTCTAAATATCGGGTTCTTACAGTTGTCAAGTGGCCAGGGTAAGAACCCCCCATGTGTATAGCTAATTCATAAGTCATGGTATTAAATGTTTTATGACATGTTGACGTTTTTATTAATTCTTTTTTTAATTATGTTGAAAATTATCTTGTTGATTCTAAGCCCGTAAATCTCATATGTCCTTTGACTTATGCATTTTATTTTTTTGAATTGCTATGTACTCAGGATCAAGAACTAAGGAATATAAGCTCTTATGTTAATGAATATCTTTATCAAGAGTTCAGATGGTCTTAGTTATGTTTATCCCCTTACCTTATGTTAAGTTTGTGAATATCTTTTGTAACATTGAAGTTCATAAACTCTAATGAACTCTTGAAAATTTTTGTAAACATTATTTTAACATGAATTCTTGTCATGACCAACGCACAATTTAATATTTTAATGATTTTAAAGGATGTGTGCTATATACAAATTGATCTTGTTATATAAAGATAAACCCTACAAGTTACCATATATTGCAAATTTATATATTTTCTTAGGAAGGGTAAGGATTGACTCTCTCTCTCTCTCTCTCTCCCTCTCCCTCTCCCTCTCTCTCTCTCTCTCTCTCTCTCTCTCTCTCTCTCTCTCTTTCTTTATATATATACTAGGTGAATGTCAGTGCGTTGCGCAGAAGCATCTATATAGCTGAAATCTTTGAAAATATATGTTTTTTTAAATATAATAATAATGTCGTTATTAAATTTGATATAATAATTCGTATACTAATTTGATATAGTATATTGATTATTTTGAATTATATGATAATATATACATCTATAAAATCTGCATAATCTCAATCCTTTGAATGACCTCTACCTGCGGGTTACTCATAAATAAAATTAAATATAATATATGTTTTAATATTATTTATAGTTGTTGTTATTGTTAATTCAGTTTTAAAATTTATTTGCTTAACGTTTTAATTTCTATCAGTGTAATTATTTAAAACATGAAACAAGTTTTTTTTTTTTTTTTTTGATTTTAAAGGTAACAATATAATCATTTATATAAAGTTATTTTTAACTATTGTTATTGTAAGTTATTTTAAGCAATTTATTTCAAAACTTTTAACGATTATGAAAATATCTTTAGGAAATATTTTAGTGAATTCATATTACAATTTAGTTTTTTGCATTTAGCACTATAATTTATCACTTTTCACTATTTACAAAATATTCTTTGGGTTTTTTTTAAGTGGAACTAAAATTTATATTGAAGTTGACCCTGTAATGTTATATTTAAATGAACAATTTAAGTATTTTGTCCATACAGTTCAAAAGTTGTAGCTTTAAACTGATAATGGTTTACATACAACAACATATTAAATCTAATCAATTAAGTATAATATGTTAAAAGTTAAAGATATAACTTTATAAGTAGAAGTAAAAATATTATTATAATATTAAAATTTAGTTTATTTTTTATTACACTTTAGGTTTCATACTTATTTATCCTTATTAACCAATTTATAATCATTATTAGAAAGACACTATAATTTATCACTTTTAACTATTTACAAAATATTCTTTGGGTTGTTTAAGTTGAACTAAATTTTATATTTAAGTTGATCATGTAAGGTTATATTTAAATTAACAATTTAAGTATTTTATACAAATTGATCAAAAGTTGTAGCTTTAAAATGATAATGGTTTACATACAATATATTAGACCTAATCAATTAAGTATAATATGTTAAAAGTTAAAAACAAACTTTATAAGTAGAAGAAAATATATTTTTTTAATATTGAAATTTAGTTTATATATGATTACACTTTAGGTTTGATATTTATTTAACCTAATTAACCAAGTTATAATAATTATTAAAAAGAAATTGAAAAGTCACGAGAGTTTCAAATTAATGTGGTGAAAGGAAAAAATACATGTGAGTTTCAAATGAATGTGGTTCAAGAAAAAATGCAAGTTTTATAAGTATACTAGGCGAATGTCCGCGCGTTGCGCAGAAACACCTATATAGTTGAAATATTTACATATATATATATTTTTTAAATATAACAATAACGTTGTTGTTAAATTTTATATAATAATTCGTATACTAAATTGATATAATATATTGATTATTTTGAATTATATGATAATATATACATCTACTATAACTGCATAATCTCAACCGTTTGAATGACTTCTACCCGTGAGTTACTCATGAATAAAATTAAATATAATATATGGTTTAATATTATTTATAGTTTTTGTTATTGTTAATTAATTATTTGAAATTTATTTGTTTAACGTTTTAATTTCTGTCATTATAATTATTTAAAACATCAAATATTGTTTTCTGATTTTAAAGGTAACAATATAATCATTTATATAGAGTCATATTTAACTATTGTTATTGTAAGTTATTTTAAGTTAGTTATTTGAAAACTTTTAACAATTATACAAATATATTTTGGAAATAGTTTAGTTAAGTTGAGATTATAATTCAATTTTTGCATTTAACACTACAATTTATCACTTTTAAATATTCACAAAATATTCATTGGGTTTTTTAAGTGGAACTGAAATTTATGTTTATGTTGACACTATGATGTTATATTTAAATTAACAATTTAAGTATTTTGTCAAAACTGTTCAAAAGTTACAGCTTTAAATTGGTAATTGTTTACATACAACATCTTAATCAAATAAATTAAGTATAATCTGTTAAAAATTAAAGACATAACTTTATAAGTAGAAGTAAAGATGTTATTTTAATATTGAAATTTAATTAGTTTATTTATGATTACACTTTTGGTTTGATATTTATTTAACATTATTAACCAACTTATAATCATTATTAGAAAGACACTACAATTTAGCACTTTTAACTATTTATAAAATATTATTTGGTTTATTTAAGTTAAACTAAAATTTATATTTAAGTTGATCCTGTAATGCTATATTTAAATTTATAGTTTAAGTATTGTATGCAAATTATTCAAAAATTACAGCTTTAAGATGATAATGATTTACACCCAACAATATATTAAAACTAATAAATTAAGTATAATATGTTAAAAGTTAAAAACTATAACTTTATAAGTAAAAGTAAATATATTCTTTTAATATTGAAAATTAGTTTATATATGATTAAATTTTATGTTTGATATTTATTTAATCTTATTAACCAACTTATAACCATTATTAGGAAGAAATTGAAAAGTCATGGGAGTTTCAAATGAATCTAGTGAAAGGAAAAATGCTAGCTTTATAAGATATATATATATATATATATATATATATATATATATATATATATATATATATATATTATCTAGATAAAATAATAAACAAATTTTGGTAGGAAGGTAAGAAATTTTTTATATGTATAATGTTATAGCGAATCCACAAAATGAATCATTTGATCGTGATTCTCTCTCTCTCTCTCTCTCTCTCTCTCTATATATATATATATATATATATATATATATATATATATATATATATATATATATATATATATATATAGAGAGAGAGAGAGAGAGAGACAAACAGAGAGAGAGACAGAGAGAATCACGATCAAATGATTCATTTTGTGGATTCGCTATAACATTATGCATAGAAAAAATAGGACCATAGTTTGATAAGATGAAGAGCTGAATTGAATGAATCTCTAATCTAGAAGTTCTTGTAGTTGTGTCATTAACTATTTATTAGTTGTGGAATCCAATTAATATAACCCCGTGCAATAGGCGTAAATCCTGAGTCCCGATACCAAATATATTCTAAAATCCACTTAGTGATCGAGAGCAACTTCAAAAGTGCATTACAAAGAACTTTAGCAAAATCTGAAATCGGATCGTTGTTGATTACCACCCACTCAAATGTATTTTTCCTCATAAATCATGCTTGATTCACACGTCTTACGTTTAATCCACAATTGCAATTTAATCCACAATTGCAAGAAACCCATTACAACCTTCGATCAATTCATGTGGAGCATTTTGCAAACCGCTACCTACTAATATACAAGTAGTTTTACTTTTGTAATTTTTCCTTAATTTGCGTTATTCTATAATTTACATTTTTATTTGTTTTAAGTGAAATGTTTGGATTAGTTCTTATTTTATATTTTTTAATTACTTTCTTTTTCAATTCTAATTCGTTGTTATTTTTTAAATTATTCAGGTTCTGGTGAGGGATCGGTTTCGGGCTCTGGATTCAAATCCATGGATGATTATATATGGGAGTTCATTTCCTCTGAGATTACCGGCATCAATTTAGATCAGACTCATGTGATCTTTGGTTCCATCAAGGAGGGTAGTGTGTAGTTGATGGATGAGCGACTAAGTGCATTCCATACTGATATGGTGGCTTTGGTGGGTGTACGCTCTTTGACTTTCTGAGATTTTCGTGCATGCGAGGCTCCTGAGTTCTTTGGGAAAAAGGACCCCATTGTTAGCAGACGGTGGTTGGCGAACATCGGGAACACCATCCAGTCTAGCCTCCATCCCGAGGAGGCAAAGGTCAAACTTACAACCTGTCTTCTGAATGGCATACCTCATGATTGGTGGGAGGAGATAAGTCATGCATTGGGAGGCGAGTCTGTCGAGGCGATGACATGGGATGACTTTGTAGTGAGGTCTATGGCTGAGTTTGCACCATTGATTGAGGTTCAGCAGTTAGCGAGGTAGTTTGAATACCTTCGTCAAACTACTGAGACAGTGCCATAGATTACTTCCGTGTTCAGGGAGAGGGCCTTGCTAGTTCCGCAGTATGTAGCGGACGAGGAGATGAAAAAGGCCCGATAACATTATATGTTGAAGGATGAGATTTGGGAGCTTGTGAGTATATCTAGCTGCCAGACACTAAAGGACATGATAGCTCGGGCTCGCGAGCAAGAGATTGTTTTGGAGTAAGAAAGGAAGAGGAAGTCGGTCAAGGCTCATACATCAGAAGGTTCGGGCTAGAGGCCCAAGAGTTATGATTCGAGATTGAAGGCCCAGTAGAGACAAGGCCGATGTGGCAAGTTCGGTAAGAAGCACAAAGAGGTGTGTAGGTGGGTGGTTCTTGCTGCTTTAAGTGCAATAGGACGGGTAACTTCAACATGGATTGCACTGCTACCACTACCTAGGTATCTGATCAGATTTTCTTTCATTGCAATAAGAGGGGCCACAAGCAGGCAAACTTCTTAATTTTAGTAGCGGTAGGACCAGTGGCAGCACGTGCTTCGGTGACTCTGAGAATCACAGATGGCCGTCAGGGCAAGGCAGAGGTGCCAGTTGTGAGGAGCAGAGCATTTCAGCTAACAGCCGAGGAGGCTTGTGCAGCACCTGATGTGGTTACACGCATGTATCTTCTCCTTATCTATTTATTTATGTTGCTTATCATGATTATATATATATATATATATATATATATATATATATATATATATATATATATATATATATATTTGTGTTATTGTTTAGGGTCGTTCCTTGTGTACAGTATTCCTCGGTTGGTTTTGTTTGATTCGTGGGCTACTCGATCCTTTGTGTCTCTTGCTCTTAGTAACTGTAACGCCCGTTTCCCTGGTACACGTTTAATTAAGTATTTATTCATTTTGAAAGAGGGAATCGACAAGTTGGTAGCCCCGACTCGTTGAGTGAAGGGCAGAATGTGAGAGGGGTTTTAATGAGCTAAGCGACGAGTCGCACCTCAGACTCGACGAGTAGGATAGGCTGGATGAAACCCTAATCTTTAAGGTTTTCACCCTATTTAAGAATCATATCTGGCCTCCATTCCAGCCTCCATTACCTCCAAACCCTATTATCAAAACCCTAATCCACCATAACTGAGCTTGAGCTACTTCTTGTCATTTTGAGTATTATTTGTGCTTTGTGAAGCTTGTCGAAGAAGTAAAAGATAGAAGAATCAAGTGGGAATGAGTAGATCGAGAAGCTACACACCTTTTTCTACATTTTCTGGAAATCAAGTTTCCAACTTGATCATTCTTCTCTTAGATCTATTTATGTCCATTTTATGAAATTTTTGGGTCAAGAACCTTGGTCCTTAGGGTTTGGATCATATCTCAGATCTAGGATCTAGAAATGGTTCCATGGCGTAAAGGTGCAAACTTTATGACCATGGAAGCCCTATGCGAGCATATGTGCAATTTAATGGTCTTTTTAGCCATAATAGACCATGCATGGAAGTAAAGGCCAAAGCTTTATGTGTCCAACAGATGCTAAAATCCTAGATCTAGGTTTGTATGCATGGATTTGAGATTATATGGCCTTTTGGACAGGATTCATGTCTTATAAGAATTAGGGTTTTGTCTAAACCATTTTAGAAGAGTGATGGATGGGTAAAGTTGGAAACTTTACCCTTAGAAGGGCCTTTCCAGTGGGTAAACGAGCTAAGGACCATGGATCTAGAAGATAGGGGCTTAATCTATTAAGATGGCTAATCAGACAGAAGGCCTCGTCGATTCCATAAGGGAGCTCGAAGAGTCATATCTTGTTGTATTGATTTCAGTTTGTACAACTTGGCGAGCCTGTAGAAGGACTCGACAAGTGGATGAGCCAAGTCGCGACTAAGCAGACCGATAGAACTCGATGAGTTGGTGGCATGACTCGCCGAGTTGAATCGCGTTTTCAGGATTTCTGAGTTATAGAACTCGGCGAGTTGGTCAACCCAGAATGTTGACTTTGACGAGAGCGTTAACTTTGACTAGGGGTAAAATGGTCATTTTACCCTATGGAGAGTTATCAGTTTTTGATTAAGTGTTATTATGGAATTTATAGTCGGAGAGTTGCCAGAGCAGCATATAGGGATTCCTCACTCGAGTTCAGCATTCAGTTTGAGAGGTGAGTCTTCTCCTATAGGAACGGGTCTAAGGCACAAAGTCCGGTCCGTTTAAGTGTAATTGTATGTGCCGGGGTTAGCCCGATGTAGGTTTTATGTTCTGGACTTCGGTCTGATGCCAGGAAGGGCCCGATGTAGTTAGTATGCTTGATGTCTTCTTGATTCTTGCATGTGTGTGATTATGTGTTCCGGACTTGGTCCGATGTCGGGGCAAGCCCGAGGACTGTTAGCTTTCTTGTTATGTTTATGTTATGTATATGATTATGTTATGCTCATGATATGTGTACGAAAATTCAATTTGATGTCGGGTAGGGCCCGATGCAGGGGCTAGGCCCAAGTATGTCGGACTGCAGTTCGATGCCGGGTAAGGCCTGATGTCAGACTTGCTCGATGTCGGGCGGGGCCCGATGCAGTGGGCTAGACCGAGTATGTGATTATGTGTATAGTATATGGTAGCTTGGGGAGACTCACTAAGCTTTGTGCTTACGGTTGGTTTCAGGTACTTCCAGTAGAAAAGGGATGGGCTCGGGATGATCGCATGGCACACACCACAAATTCAGCCTGGGTTTGTTTTAAACTCTGATGATTACTTATATGATTTTGATACAGGATTGACATGATGTTTTGAGATACATGATCCTTGGTTTTTATTACGATGATGCATGATTATTGATTTTATTCATGATTGAAAAACGAAATCTTTGGACCGTATTTTTGGGGTGTTTCAAGTTGGAATTAGAGCCTTGGTTTGTGGGCTTCAGGCACACTTCCGGGTGCTTCTAAACTCAAAACTAAGGACAGGCATGAAAATTTTCAGAAGAAAATTATTTTTACAAAAAGAATTTAAAAAAAAAAAGAACTTTGAAAAGAGAAAAGGTTGTGGTGCATGCAATCTTCCGAGCTCAAGTAAGTAGTCCCAAATTACTCATACAAGTTTATGTTATGATATGATTATCAAATTTATCAGAACTGTAGGCTAGATTAGGACTAAGGACCTAGGAAGGATGCCTTATGTGCCTGTTATATGTGAATCAGCTTTATGAGAATTGCATCCTAGTACAGATTAGTCAGTATGATAGCCTGAGAAGTATATGCTTGATTATGTGTACTCAATGCCCGAATTCTGCTTTCTTTGTGCTTTTATGAGTTCTAGTTATCTCTTACTAACTAGTAAATAGATATGTTAAATTACATATTGTGATGATTAAATAATTTTAGAAGGTTAGGTATGGCTCTATTGCACAGCTCTTGTTTGAGTCTAATCGTTGTAGGGTAGGATCTCTCATTCGAAGAATTATCTAGTCTTAGTTATACGTAATAATATTTACGAGCTAGTTAGGGGAAGGTAGTAGGGACTTCTTATGAAGCTGATAGCAGAGAGTGGGTTGGGGTTTTCCCTAGGGCAGGCCTAGGATGAGATTAGCATGAGATCGGCAGTAGTAGTAGAAGGGACTTAGTGGAGTCGAGGCAGTTCATGAGGAAAGTACGGATAGATGTGGAAAGTAGTATGCGCCCGTACTACTGAAAGCAGAGGATCCGTACTCGAATCAAGGAAGGCTGAGATGAGTCCAGGAAACATGTAGTATATGAGATCCTTCGAGTTATGTTTAGTATTCTGATGATTGGTATGATATGTTTTCTTTCAGAATGGTGGTTTTACGTCCTAGACCAGCAGTTGGCAGTTCAGGTTTCGGTGAGGGATCAGGCTCAGGCTCTGGAGCTGAGTAGCTAGATGAGCAGACTAGGGAGTTCATCTCCTCATAGATCACGCGAAGTATTCTTGAGCAGACTCCTGTGATCTTCGATTCGATCAAGGAGGGTATCCTGGAGCTTATGGACGAGAGGCTTAGTGCTTTCCGTACTGAGATGGCGGTCATGATGGGGTCGCACACACTCACTTTCTGGGAGATCAGGGCATGTAGAGCTCCCAACTATCAAGGGGCTTGGTGTTGGATCAATGTCTAAGTCCATAACTATATTTGGTATGTACTTGACTCGACCCAACATGGTCCATTTGGGTTGCACTTCACCGACACAATTTATATGGATAATCTTTTGAGAATAGTATATTAATATATTATAAGTTCTAATATATGAATATGAAATCATATTGTTTAATTAGTATTGATCAAGAATTAATTAAGTGATCAAAATAAACTAATTAAATATGGACTCTTAGATATATGTATGTGATGGGCCAAGTTCATTTAGGTTGGGCTAAGCTTTCATGGATAGTCCATGGAGTGTTTAACCCATGGATCATATGAAATGAAAGGTCATGGGTTTAACCCTAGTCTACACACTATATAAAGATGTCCTTGGTTGGTGAAATTGGCACTAGTGTGGGTACACTAAGAGGGCTAGCCGATTTCAGTAGAGAGAACCAAAGTATTCTTATTCTCAAAGTCTTACGAGGCGTTTTGGTGATTTGTGATTCCACTTGAGGCTTCCACACTATTAGGGCTAAGCTCTTAAAGCTTGAAGACATCAAGCTACACCAAAAGGTATGTCATCTAACTAGTCTTTGTAGTATAGTTGCTTCATAGTATGCTAGTTAGGATTAAAGCCTTGGAAAGTTCTTATTTGCATGTATAATAGAGAAAACATAGATCCAAGGTTTATAGGGTTGCATGTACACCATAGGAGTGTTAGAATGCTCAAAACCCAATAGTGGTATCAGAGCCAAGGCTTGTTTTCTTGTATTCTTGCAAAATTGGCTGAAAAATCGAGTTTTTATGTTGTCTGCTCAGCAGACTCACCGAGTCCACTGATGGACTCGCTGAGTCCAAGAAAAAATGAATCCAACTCGCCGAGTTGGTTCATGCATTCGACGAGTTGGACCCCTAGACATCATATATTCGATTGTTTTGGCTGGAATTGGACTTGGAACATTACCCTAAGATGTTTTTGGACTTATAAACCTATTTTTCATGTGGTAATGTTCATGCTAATCCAATTTCAAAGATAATTGTCAATAGATTGATGTTTTGTATTAGTTTAAGAGTATTGCTAATTACATGGAAAAGTTTGATGTGGATTATCTTTGTTCATAAGAGTCTTGTTCTCATTAAATGGTTTTATGACTCCATAACTTCTCCTCAAGTTGTGGAGGTTCAAGAGTCTCTTAATTAAATAAAATATGTGTAACCTTAGTTAAACTCATAAAGCTTCCATAAGTTATGAATTATGAAGAATCACTTTCTTAATTAGTTTAAAGTTTTCCATAACTTGTCCTCAAGTTAAGGAACTTGAAGAGTTTTTTTAATTAAAACTACTTTAAACACATAAGTTATGGAATAGAAAAGTTTTGAAAGTTACAAAACTTGCCCTCAAGTTTTGGAATTTGAAAAGTTTTCTCTTATGAATACTTTAATTCCAAGTTTAGCCCTTAGAATTTTAAAAGTTAAAATTCAACCCTTATACTTTATAATATTATAAGTTAATAATATATATATATATATATATATATATATATGTATGTATGTATGTATGTATGTATGTATGTATAAGAGCAATTCAGTCTTAACGTTAGTAGGCCTCATTCACGAAGCCGGTCAATAAGGGGGTATAAGGTTACTGCCTATAAAATGGCAGTTTAATGGGTGTCCACTCTCACCCACCGCTTCCTTGACTGGTGGAGGGTCGTTAGCTGAACGGGTAGGACAAAGACTATAAATTCTCCCTTCATTAAAAGTATTAATGATAAATACTAAGTAATTAAACCTTTTATAAATACCCAATCTTAGTTACTTAGGAAAATGTGAATAAGGTGCTAATCCATGAAATTACACTTTGCACTTTGTTTAAGTCGGTTAGTGGAGCGTGTGTGGTTAACCGACATACTAACTCGTATTTAACAAGGTAGGCAAAGGGTAACTTAATGTTTATCATAGTATCGATGGAGCGTGTGTGGTTAACCGGCACATCAATTAAGGGGTAAACACTTAAGGGTACCAAGTAATTTGCATGGTTACTTCACACCTTGTTTTGTGATCCTCGGCATCCCAGTCACAAAACCTAAAGGGAATACTCGAGATTGAAACATGCCATTGAAAGTTCAATGAATCTCAAAGTTCTAGGAGTTTCAAATCCAATTAAAACCTAATAAATTATTTCATTTTTCATGGTGGAAATTGGTGAATTGTCATTCACCTACCTTCAAATATTCTATAGCTTGGATTACGACATCCCTCTTCCAAGTTATAAAATATTGTGTTGGGTCCTAGCCTTAATATTTCATTTTGGGTGTTATATTAAGGACTTTAAATCAACTATCTTGAATGTCTCCCAAAAGATGTCTAGTTCAGACATCTATGATCTTCCCAAATCTCTTGGAACTTCACTTCCTCTACCTCCTCCAATTATTCTCCCTAACCCACAAGTTCAAGGTCACTCAAGCCCTATTGGCAAGGCAAGGTCTAGGTGTGATCACATCTTGGAGATGAAGTCACATACTGACATGCCGGGAGTGTTAGGTTTCAATGTCTTGAGAAAGTTAGTGGTTCAATCACTTTCTAAGTCAGATAGTGAGTTCCTTTGGGACTCCTATGAAACAGACTATGACAAGACCCTTAATGATCTTATCGATTTGCTTGGTGCTGCTGAATCAACAATGTTTTGGGAGGCTAGTAAAGTAAACTTGATTAGAAGATCGACTTCCCAAAACGTTATGGACATTGAAAATAGTGACACTCGAAATCCAGAAAAAGCATTCTCTTCCCAATGGAAAGGGATCGTCCATAGTCAACTCGGTTGACCAAATGGTAAAGAGAAAGGCTAAGTTTGAGATTATCCCATGTACCATTCCCAAAGGATCCATATGGTTCTATTGCCAAAAGGAAAGGGCATTGGTTGCAAAGCTGCCAAATTTACCTTAAAGATCATAAGGCTGGTAAAGTCAATAAGTTTGACTCTACTTCAGGTTAAGTCCACGATCTAACTCTTTTAAGTTCCCAATTGATGATTCTTAATACAAAATGTGACTCGGTTGCATTTTGATATTTAGCAGGATCAAGCAAAGGGAAGGAAACTTAAAGAAAGAGTACGCTAAATCTGACCGCGAAGATGGATTTCTATCGCTTGATTGAAGATCAGCTTCTTGAGCTACTTCTTAGGAGTTATGATAGATTGCTAGGAAACATGTAATAACATAGTTTTCATTTCAAGTTACATTGTAAGGAAAAAGTTTTTTCCGCATTTTAAAATAAATAAAAGTTTGTTTTACTTTATTTTTATCTCCTTACAATGACATTCATGAAAACTTGATATTTGTATGTTTATAGCAATATTGGAAATATGAATTTGATTCTTTCATTTGTGGTAGTGTCTAAATTTACCAAATAAGGAAATATTCTCATCACCCAAGTTTCAATTGGACCGAAACTTGGAATCATACAAGGTGTTGAGTGTGATGTGTGAGAATTTTCAACTTTGGAAAATTAAGACTAGTTCCGTGTTCACATGTATATGTGACTCAAGAGAAGGACTAAGGGATCAAGTACACTTTCTTGTGCACTTGTCAATGTCCACCACAAAAGATGGATAAGACTATTCGTCATGATTTACTAAGGTTTAGTAAATATGATTATACTTACAAGCTTAAGTATAATTCTGAAACATTGAAAATTTTTCAATGTATGACAAAACGAATAAGAAGAATCAAATTAAGCAGAAGGATAAAAGTTTCTCAAATTTGAAAAAATGGGAGAGTACTTTAGTATCATGTTTTAAGATCATCTTAATGATTTTGAGACCTTATCACAATTCATCCTCTAAGTGCATTCTGATAGTTAAGAAGGGGAGTTATGAATTGTTGAAGTGGTTAGAAGATGGTTCATACTTCGTTCCAAAAACAATTCTTAGAGTTATACTCTAAGATTGTAACATGAGTGACATGTCTTAAAGAAGGTTTAAAACATTTGTCAAATGTAAGAGTAAAAGTTTCCTACTCTTGTACATTTGAAATTAGTAAGTTGTGATGTTTTGGATAAAAAAGACCAACTAAAGCCAATTGTGTTAAGTGTTTGTCCTGATTAAAATCCACACTATCTCTTGAATATCTGGCACGAAAGTCTTATAGGTCAAGGAGACAGTGGAAGTCTAAAGATCCTGAAAAGGTTTCAAGAGGTAATCAAGAATAAAACCTGTATTTCATCACTAGCACACAACTAGGGGTTTATAACCTATCGCTCTGACATTTTTGTGCCCATTCCAGTTAAGTTGGCTATACATTTGAGATCTACATACTCAATGAACCCTCGCGACCCTGGCGGTCCTATCATATGCTATCTCTAAATCAAGTGGGCAATCCATGTCCCCCGGAGCTCTACTAAATCGCTTGCTAAGTGCGAGCGACACAAAGGATCCGGTGGCACTCGAATCAAATAGTACCAAAGTTGATATGTTGTTCACTAAGAACGATCGTATAACAAAACACATAAACATAAATAATAATCATAACTAAATAAGAGATAATGGAGAAGATACATACCCGTAACCACATCAGGAGCTGCATGTGCTTCCTCTATTGTCAACTGGAAGGCATTGCTCTTCGCCACTAGCGCCTCAGCCCGACCCTGACGGCCGTCTATAATCCTCAATGTAGCAGGGGCGGGTACCATCACCTTCCCTGCTGCTGCTAAACTCAGACACTGGGACCTCTTGTGGCCCATCCGATTGCACTGAAAGCAAATCAGATCAGATAATGTGGTGTTAATAATGGTAGATATCACTCTGCAACATCTCATGATATCGGGCCTTCTTCATCTCCTCATCTGCCACGTACTGCGGAACAAGAAGGTCCCTCTCCCTGAACTTGGCGGTGATCTCTGCCACAGTATTAGTAGTCCGCTGGAGCACCTGAAACTCTCTAGCAAACTCTTGCACCTCAATAACAGGTGCAAACTCGGCCCTGAACCTGGTCATGAAATCACTCCAGGTCATCGCATCCAATATTGTATCATCACCAATATCTCGTTCGACCTCCTCCCACCAATCACGTGCCCTGTCCTTCAAAAGACAGGACGCTAGTCTGACCTTGTCCCCGTCGGGACATCTACTAGTGTGGAATGCATTGGCAACATCAGCCAACCATCTAGTACTTGCAATGGGGTCCCGAGACCCATGATAGTCAAGAGATCCACATGCCCTGAACTCCCGGAAAGTAAGTGTGCGCGACCCCATCATGGCTGCCATCTCAGTACGGAAAGCACTAAACCTCTCATCCATAAGCTCCAGGATACCCTCCTTTATCGAACCGAAGATCACAGGAGTCTACTCAAGAATACTGTGCGTGATCTCTGAGGAGATGAACTCCCTAGTATGTTCATCAAACTGCTTGGCTCCAGAGCCTGAGCCTGATCTCTCACTGGCACTTGAACTGCCGACTGGTTGTCTAGGGCGTAAAACCACCATTCTGAAAATAAACACATCATAACATACATCAGAATACTAAACATAACTCGAGGGATCTCACACACTACAAGTTCCCTGGATTCATCTCTGCCTTCCATGATTCGAGTATGGATCCTCTGCTTTCAGTAGTTCGGGCTCATACTACCTTCCACATCTATCCATACTTTCCTTAAGAACTGCCTTGACTCCACCAAGTCCCTTCTACTACTAGTGCTTCACATGCTACTCTCATCCTAGCCTTTCCCTAGGGTAATCACCATCCCACTCTCCGCCATCAGTTGCATAAGAATTCCATACTATCTTCCCCTAACTAGCTCTCAAATACTATTACATATCACTAAGACTAGATAATTCTTCAAATGAGAGATCCTACCTTACAACGGTTAGACTCAGACAAGAGCTATGCAACAGATCTAGACCTAAACTTCTGAAATTATTTAGTCCTTGCAATATGTAACTTAACATATTTGTTTACTAGTTAGTAAAAGATAGCTAGAACTCCTAAAAGTACAAAGCAAGCAGCATTCGAGCATTGAGTAAACATAATCAAGCATATACTACTCTAGCTATCATACTAACTTATATGTACTAGCACGCATTTCTCACAAAATTGATACACATATAACAGGCACATAAGGCATCCTTGCTAGATCCTTAGCCCTAATCCAGCATGTCGTTCTCATAAAGCTGATAAACATATCATAATATAAACTTGTATGGGTAATTTGGGAGTACTTACTTGAGCTCAGCTGATTGCATGCACCACACCCTTTTTCTCTTTCAAATTCTTTCCACTTTTCTAAAATTATTTTCTTTTTTTTTCAAAGTTCTTTTTACAAAAATGATTATCTTTTGAAAAAATTTCATATCTATCCTGTAGTTTGAGTCCAGATACACCCGAGATTGTGCCCGAATCCCTCAAACCAAGGCTCTGATAAACATCCCAAAAATATGATCCAAAAAATTTCGTTTTCAATCATTATGAAAACCATAAATCATCTACAATCATAACTAAAACCATGTAACATGTATCTCAAATCATCGTATCAAATATTGTGACAAAACCATATGATAAAAATATCAGAGTCTAAACATCCCAGGCTAAAAATTGTGGTGTGTGCCACGCGATCATCCTGAGCCCTTCCCTTTGCTAGTGGAAGTACCTAAAACCAAAACTAAAAACCGTATGCACGAAGCTTAGTGAGCTCCCTCAAGTTA
Organism: Lactuca sativa; assembly: GCF_002870075.4. Lineage (NCBI taxonomy): Eukaryota > Viridiplantae > Streptophyta > Magnoliopsida > Asterales > Asteraceae > Lactuca > Lactuca sativa. Next base: position 326,135,795 of record NC_056627.2, on the reverse strand, counting down.
CCACATACCATACACATATAACATGCAACTAAGAGATATGGGCCCCACCCACACTCATGGAGATATAGACCCCGCCCACACTCCGTTGACTAGGAGATACGAGCCCCACCCACACTCTGCTGACTAGGAGATACGGGCCCCGCCCACACTCTGCTGACTCTGAGATATGGTCCCCCCTCACACTTAGCTACTTCGAGATATGGGCCCCGTCCACACTCGACTATTATAAGATACGGGCCCCGCCCATACTCAACTACTAAACATGCATATAAGTATCACACAGACAACAAGTATAACTAGATCTATCAATCAGTCATATATCCATAATCAAACTAAGCTGTGAGATACGGGCGCCGCCCACACTCCCTCCAAACATATCATACTACGGGCCGACCTTGGTGCCTTAGACTCGTTCCTACTGAAAGGGAACTCACCTCACAAGACTGACTGTTGAAAACTCAAGTGAGGAATCCCTGTCTGCTTCTTCGGCAAATCTCCGGCTATCAATTTCCATAATAACACTTATTGAAAATCTGATAATCCTTCTTAGGGTAAAATGACCATTTTACCCCTGCTCTGATTTGGACCACAATCGAGACCCAATTCCATCTAATCTTTCTAAGTCCACTAATTGCCCATTTAAGGTCCACTAATAGCCCATTTAAGTCCCACTAATGGCCTAATTTTATAAATTGGGCCCCAACTTCCCAAATGGGCCTTCCCTAAGCCCAAACATAGCATTAGCCCAAATTATCTGACTTCTGATGGCCCACTAAGGCCCAATAGATGATAAGTCCAATAGTTGGCCAAAACCGAGGCCTAAAAATGTAGAATCCAAATACTATTGAGTACGTGGGGCGTACTTCTCTATACGTAGCGCGAACCTGCTGCATGGCTTGTACACTGCGCGTACTGGCTGGTACGCCCATCGTACTACCCTGTCAAGCCATTTTCCCCATTAAGCACTTAATGCTCAACTCTAGAGGCTATAAGTACAGATCCAGGTCCTTTTTACCATCCTAATCTATAAAGTCGATCACTTGGTGGCTTGCAACCCACCAAATGAACCCAACTTGGAAAAATAGCAATGAAATTCCATGGAAATGGCTAGATCTCATGCATGGCTCCGTAAATGCCCTAAATATTGAAAATTTACTGCTAAAGTAATGCTTTGAGCTCCAAGGGTGGCAACCCTAAGCTTATAAACGAAGTTGAACGATAAAGGTCCATCCTTTAGACATAAAAAGGTCCAAAGCTCCAAAACCCTAGATCTAAACTTCTAAGAGGAAAGTTGGGAGCTTTATACCTCCTTTGAGTGCCAAAAGATGAAATGGTTCTAGATCCTTGAGCTCAAGATACTCAAGTTCTTCTCCTCCAACTTCTCATCACTTCTTCCAAGCTTTTCTTCAGCAAAATGAGCTCAAAAAGGTCAAACACACACAACAATGGAGCATGAAGTGAATTAGGGTTTTCTGAGGGTGAGGGGCTGGTAACGAAGCCAGGGTGTGGCTATAATGGGGTATTTATATGTCTTAAAACCTAAAAACTTGGGTTTTCGCATCTGCTTACGTACGTTGCGCGTACTCCTGGTACGCTGTGTGTACGTGCACGTGCCTCCCGCATCCAATGCATGACTCTACACCCCTCATACACCAAGGCTACGCTCAACGTACATCTTATGGGCGACCCAGATCCTTGGCCCACTTGCTTAAGTCCAAACCAAAAGTTCTTTTATCCACATTAGGCCCAACAATAATTTAGGAAATAATTAATAATTAATACCTTAATTAACAGTCATTACATCTAGGATCTAGAAAGGGTTCCATGGCATAAAGGTGCAAACTTTATGACCATGGAAGCCCCATGCGAGCATTTGAGCAAGTTTATGGTCTTTTTAGCCCTAAAAGACCATGCTTGGAAGTAAAGTTCGGAGCTTTATGTGTCCAACAGATTCCAAAACCCTAGATCTAGGTTTGTATGCGTGGATCTGAGATTCTATGGCCTTTTAGACAAGATTCAAGTTTTATACGAATTGGGGTTTTGTCTAAACCCTTTTAGAATAGTGATGGACGGGTAAATTTGGAAACTTTACCCTTAGAAGGGCCTTTCCAGTGGGAAAACGAACTAAGGACCATGGATCTAGACGATAGGGATTTAATCTACTAAGATGGTTAATCTGATAGAAGGACTCATCGAGTCCATAAGGGAACTCGACAAGTCATATCTTGTTTTCCTGATTTCAGTTAGTAGAACTCGGTGAGCCTATAGAAGGACTCAAAGAGTGGATGATCCAAGTCGCGACTAAGCAGCCTGATAGAACTCGACGATTCGGTGGAATGACTCGACGAGCTGAATCGCGTTTTCAGGATTTCTGAGTTATAGAACTCGGCGAGTTGGTCAACCCAGAATGTTGACTTTGACTAAGGGTAAATTGGTTATTTTACCCTATGAAGAGTTATAAGTTTTTGATTAAGTGTTATTATGGAATTAATAGTCGGAGAGTTTCAGGAGCAACAGACAGGGATTCTTCACTCGAGTTCAGCATTCAGTTTGAGAGGTGAGTCTTCTTCTATAGGAACGGGTCTAAGGCACCAAGGCCGACCCGTTTATGTGTAATTGTATGTGTCAGGGTTAGCCCAATGTAGGTTTTATGTTTTCTACTTCGTTCTGATGTCGTGCAGGGCTCGATGCAGTTAGTATGCTTTATGTCTTTGTGATTCTTGCATGTGTGTGATTATGTGTTCCGGACTTGGTCTGATGCCGGGGAAAGCCCGAGGAATGTTAGCTTCCTTGTTATGTTTATGTGTATGTATATGATTATGTTATGCTCGTGATATGTATATCGGACTGCGGTCTGATGCCGAGCGGGGCTCAATGCAAGGGCTAGGCCCAAGTATGTCAGACCTCGGTCCGATGCTGGGGGGGGGGGGGGGGGGGACTGATGTCGGACTTGTCTAATGCCGGGCGGGGCCCAATGTAGTGGGCTAGGCCCAGTATATGATTATGTGTATAGTATGTGGTAGCTTGGGGAGACTCACTGAGCTTTGTGCTTACGGTTTTCTTCCACTAGCAAATGGAAGGAATCGGGATGATCGCATGACACACACCACAGATTCAACCTGGGATTGTTTTAGACTCTGATGAGTACTTATATGATTTTGATATAGTATTGACATGATGTTTTGAGATACACGATCCTTGGTTTTTATTATGATGATGGAGGATTATTGGTTTTATTAATGATTTAAAAACGAAATTTTTGGACCGTATTTTTGGGGTGTTTCAGTAAGAGATTTGACGATGTTACGGGGGAGCTGGATAATCCGTTAGAGGTGGATATTACTGACGACCATCCAGTGCAAGTGTCGAGGTTTCACTGGGGATGTACTTTGGAGTTATTCAGTGAGCAGTACCCGATTGATTTTTTTCCTGTTCCCCTACGTGAGAGCAAAGTCATTGTAGGGATGGATTGGTTGATCCCCATGGAGTGATGTTTGATTATGGGATTCAGTTGGTGCATGTTCGAACCCCAAGTAGGGGAGAGGTTATGATATATGGTGAGGGTGCTCAGCATGGGCCGACTCTCTATTCGGTAGTGAGGGCCTGTTCCAGGTTTGTGACCTATGTGATGGATACCCGAGAGAAGGATAAGGTGATTGTGGATGATGTGCCGATTATTCAGGAATACCCGGACATTTTTCTAGAGGATTTTCATGGAGTGCCTTCGAAGAGGCAGGTGGAGTTTCGAATTGACTTGGTTCCAGGTGTGGCTCTGATAGCCAAGGCAGCTTATCGATTACCACCTCTAGAGATGCATGAGTTATCCATCCAGCTACAAGATCTATTGGAAAATGGGTTCATTCGGCCAAGTAGTTCACTATGGGGAGCGCCAATCTTGTGTGTGAAGAAGAAGGATGGGTTGCATCGGATGTATATTGATTACCGAGAGTTGAATAAGCAAATGGTGAAGAGCCATTATCCACTCCCAAGGATCCACGATTTATTTAACCACCTTCAGGACGCATCTTCATTCTCAAATATTGATCGATATTCTAGTTATCATCAGATGAGGGTAAGAGAGGAGGGTACACAAAAGACAGTCTAAGGTCAAACCTTATGATCTGATGAGTTAAGCACACGACACACTGACAGATCAATGTTAACATCTACTACATCTACGACGCCAACATATCAAGTTTATCAACGTTAGCTTACAGTATAATTATCCAGTTGTAATCTTTTGTATATTAGGTACTGATATAGATAAGTATAGAATAGATCACAAATTTGTTATGTTTATGAAAAGATCTGTTCTTAGTATAGATTACACGCAATCCCTTGAATTATGGGATATACATGTATAGATTAGTATGTATGTATGTATGTATGTATGTATGTATGTATGTATGTATGTATGTATGTATGTATATGTATATATGTATGTATATATATATATATATATATATATATATATATATATATATATATATAACATTAAGGAAACCCTAATGTTGCGATCATGGATTTGTGGGAATCGTCTTTGTGAGAAACCCGTCTTCTTGGTGAAGACAAAACCCTTTCTTTGTGAAAGAAACAATTTGGAGAACTTCTGTGATATTTACTTTATGTTTGCTGTTTTGCTAAGATTAGTTTTACATTTTTTCTTATTACTTGAAGTCTATCCGATCTATACAAACCTTCAATCGATATCAAAGCAGGTTTTTGATACACTCAAGTAATCATGTCAAACTGTTTTACTCCAACATAAACTATTTGCAACAAGATTCCTTCGTTTGATAAACATAACTACTTTGCATGGAAATCATAGGAGATGGAAGTTCTCGAGTTCATTGACCTTGATATGCCTGATGTTGTCAATAAAGGTCCTACCACCACTATGCATGAATCATCTAGTGATGGTGAAATTGGTAGCAAGCTGAAAGGGAAACCTGTTCTTGGATTCAACAAGGAAGAGAAGATGATGTTCAATCTTGATGTAAATGTGAGAACTGATGGGTTTTGAGGATTCTAACACTCCTATGGTGTACATGCAACCCTAGAAACTTTGGATCTATATTTTCTCTAATATACACGCAAATATGATTTTCCAAGGTTCTCATTCTAACTAGCAAACCATGGTGTACTTGTAATATAAAAATTAGTAGAATGACATACCTTTCTTGTTGATTGGATTCCTAAAGACCTTGTGAGCCTAGCACCCCAAATGTGATGCGTCAAATTCTTCACACAACACCACAACTCTTGGAATAACTTGAGAGAAGTACACTTGAGCACAAAATTCGGCTAGTCCTCACTTCTTGTGTCTAAGATGCCATTTTTCTCCATATGAGGTTCCTTATATAGTGTGTCACATGTAGGGTTACACCATGTAAACCCTAATGTGCATGGCTTTTCATTTCCCCCATGATCCATGGGTTTTAACCTCCAAGGATCATCCAATGGGTCCTAGCCCAATCTAGTGAATCATGGACCATAAGCCCACTATATAAGAATGAAAGAGTTACATAATCAATCCCCATACATTTAATTAGTTTCTTTTGATCACAAAATTAATTCCAAATGAATTCTTGATCAATACTAATTAAATAATATGATTTCATATTAATATATTAGAATATATTAACAAATCATAAGTGTCCTTATTCTCATTTTTTCTATCCAATCGTTGAGATGTCATGCAACCCAAATGAACCATGTCAACCCAGGTTAAGTACATACTAAATATAGTTATGGACTTAGACACCTTATCTAACAGTCTCCCACTTAGATAAGTCTAATAACTATAGTTACAGGTATGACTTCAAGATCCGACCAGAAAACGTAGCACTTTCAAAGTCTCGCGGAACTAGGATGATGCGCCATTTAAGATAAGTGATCATATAATCCTCTGTTCTAGATATCAGTCGGACAAATACATGGAACAATGTCGTACTTATTGTCTAATAGTTTGTTTCACGATTTCCGATTTGTTTGACATAGAACCAAACTGAACACATCAATTTGGTTCTGACCAGGCTCGACACATAGGTCAAAACAAAATCATCGAGGGGCCCAAATATCACTTTTAATCCTCCAAGGATTAAAAGGAACAGATAAACTTCGACTCATATGCTTGTACTAACTACTTGTTGAATCATACACAAAAGCATGTTTTATAACATCAAGTTACTGATGTGTTTTCATGCAATCAATGCACAACTAACTCATAATCAACAACTCATATCTCTAGGTTTGAATACTTATATGATATTATTGTCTCACAATCACTTGAGATAAATTCCATGAAGTGATACAAGTGAGCGTGGTTTTAATCCAATTCTCAGAACTTATGAGCACTCATGAATGTTGTAGCAACTTTTTCTATGTCTAACACCTTAGACATCTACAAGCCCAATTCATGATAGTCTTGATTCATACCTACTTCCAACATATGACTGACTATGGAGAGTTTGAATAAAATAATTATTCTGGAAGTCAAAACATGCAAAATTGAAACAATAGTAGACAATTGACACAAGATAGCAACACTTTACTTATAAATAAACAACAACTTTTATTTAATCATCAAATGTCAATTACATTTTACAAGTTTCATAAATAGCTATCTAATTTGTATAACTAATATCATCCTTCAGCCTGATGCGCCCCGCATGCTGCAAATGCTTAACCCTACACAATCCCTTCGTGAGGGGATTCTTATCTGATGATACCCTCTTTGCCATGGGGATTCCTTATTCTATCCAATGTCTAATGAAGTGGTATTTTCTGTTGATGTGCCCAGATCTATTGTGATCCCTTGGTTCCTTAGCTAAGGCAACTGCACTCTCATTATCACAGAAAATCTCTATAGGCTCCTTAATAGCTGGTACAACTCCAAGGTCTCCAATGAAGTTCTTTAGCAACGTTGCCTCCTTTGCCGCCTCACTTGCTGCTATGTACTCTGATTCTCAAGTTGAATCATCTACTGTTTCCTGCTTGGAACTTTTCCAAGTAATTGCTCCTCCATTTACGGTAAAGACCCAGATTGACTGAGAGCGAAAATTATCCCTATCAGTCTGGAAGCTAGCATTACTATAGCCCACAACTCTCAAGTCATCACTCCCACCAAGGGTAAGGACCCAGTCCCTAGTCCTCCATAGGTACTTGAGAATTCCCTTGATATCTACTGACCATGCTCAAAGCAAAGGCCACATCAGGGCGAGTACAAGTCATAGCATACATGATCGAGCCTACTGTAAAGTCCCAAACTGCCCGTGTATCAGTCAGATCCGTTTGATGGTGCGGAATCCCAATCAAACAGATGATGTCAAATCAAATAGAAGAAAAGGAGAAGAAGAATATGATGAATCTCTGTATGAATTGATTAGAATTAAAGTTCCTTACACAAGAGATTCACACACATACGTTTCTCTCTCTCTGGCCGTAAACTCCTTAGGGTTCATCAATCTCTACTCCTCACCCTAACACCTCTATTTATACTTGAATATGGGCCAGAAACAAATGGGCCGTAAATGAGTTTATGGCCGTAAGGTGTTTACAGCCGTAAACTCAGCCGTAAACAAGACCAAAAACTCCACAATTATTACACAAAGATATAATTGCCCAGAAAAGCAAAGTATAAACCATATTTTGACCTAACAATTTCCCCCTTGGTTTATAGCTTTCTTTTCTTAATAGACCCAACAAGCTCCCCCTAAAAAGTAGCTGGCTTTCTTGATAATCTTCATTGGGAACTTGGCTTCAGCATTAATCTTCAAATTCTTCACGACTTCAAGATGAGCTTGATGAATCTTCAATAAATGACTTCATCTTGAGCAGTTGGGCTTTTCTTCAGAGTTTGGCATTGATCGCACATTGGGTGAGGAGGCTTGACGTACTGATTCTTGAAAGATAACGCTTTCAGCTTGAGAATCTTCAGAGAGAACATCATCGAGAACAAATCTTCTAGATCACTTCAGCAGGTACAACAATAGCAGCAGACTGATTGAGGAGGCTTCAATGCAATCCGTCACATAATCTTCAATTGCAGCTTCACCTTGCTTCTGGGGTTGAAAGATTGAATGTTGAAAGAATGATCTTCATTTCTTGCTCATTCGAATGCGAATTCTTCGATGCTCACAGACGAGGCTTTGGATCAAAAATCTTCAACACAAACTTCACGAGTCTTATCTATACCTGAAATCACTTTTCAAGACAAAACAAAACTAAAAGAAAACTTAGCACACAAAACAAAAACAAAAATATTTTTGGATTTTTCATATTTTTCTGAACAAGAAATAAAACAGAAATAACACTATTTTTGGATTTTTTACTTTTTTATTTTTCTTTGATTTTTTTTTGAATTTTTCTAATTTTTTTTTTATTTTTAATTTTTAATTCTCCCCTAATATTTAAATTAGAAGAAACTTTCACAAATTTAACAAAAATAAAATGATATTTAACTTTAAGAGTGATTTGGGATCAAAGTTTTTAGACAGCCTTTATTCATTTGTCGGTACCTTCCATATTCACATCTTTGTCTGGTCGATCGTCGGTATTGTGGTCCACTTAAACACGAAAAATTTGTGACAGATTTAGGATATACTATTTGTTACAAGACAAGGTGAACTTAAAAACCTAAAATTTATATCTGATCCTAATTTCTTAGATACTATATCTTAAGGTCCATTCATCTGACGATGACCAGGGATATTGTTGTCCACCTAAATTGAGCAGCGAGATCTATAGACAATCTTTGAGTGTTCAATTTTAATTGTACTGGAACGTGTTTCCCGCTTCCTGATATGCCCCAACCATCAAGAACTTCCAGAGTACTCCTTACACCGGGTGAGCAGACAACCATTCAGAGAGAGAAGAGATTCAGAATTCTATTGCTAACTACTTCAGAGGGGTTGAGAAGAAGAAGGTTGCATATGCTGTATACCAGGTCGGATTAGAAGTCGCGCAAATGAGACAACATATGGCTAACAGATAAGAAGTATTTCACATATATAGCCTGCAGAGAAATAGAGTTGCATATGTTGTGTACCAGGTCGGATTGGAAGTCATGCAAAGGAGACAACATATGACTAACAGACGGAAAGAAAGAAAATGATATTCTACAGACCTAATTTATCGGAATTTACCAGTCGCCCCATCCAACCGGAATTAAGGATAGAATCCGCACATCGAGGAAAAGTTAAACCACGGTTCCAAGTACGGGTTCATTTAATGTGACGAGTAGATTCCCATATATATCTCCCTGCTCAACCTATCCGAGCGTCGTATTGTCAGGCTGAATGGATCTAACTAGGTCAAGATTTGTTAAGTCTATAAATTTCCTAAGTTCAAATCTCCCTAGTCAAGTCCATTTAAAAATTTTCGTGCCTACCGACGCATCAAACCAGAGCATAGACCCTTCAACTTTGGGTACGTTACGCAGACTCAGATTGCTTGTTATCACTTGATAATATCACTTCCCAAAACATCTCCCTCAGGCACATTTCAAAACCAATATATATTTTTTTTGATTTTCTGATGTTTTTGGATTTTTTTTTTGAAAATTTTCTAATTTTTGTTTTTTTATTCTCTGATTTTCTAATGTTCTTGGATTTTTTTGAAAATTTTAATTTTTGTTTTGTTTTTATTTCTCCCCCTAAATTTGTGCATAGGAGAGAAACAAAAGTTAATGCGCAAATTTAAATTATCCTAAAACAAAAATTAGTCTTTAAAGCGAATCAGATTAAGAAAAATTCAGGAGTATAAAGAAGAAAACGCAAACCGTAATTCACCGATTGAATCTGCATTCAGAAGGTCTGAGAACAGCACGTGTAATCTCAGAACAGATCCGAAAATTCTTCATATCATTAAGCACTAACCCCATTTGTGATCTCTTCCTTTCTTCCTTTCCCGCAAAAGGACACATACTCTCAACAAAGGTCTGAATGTTGTACAGTTTGAGAGATGTCTCTTATCATGTGCCTGGAACAGCCACTACCAACAAACCAAAGTCTGATGATATGCCTCCATAGCTGCTCCGACACAGAGCGGGATCAGTTGGTCTTTGGAACCTAGTCCATTTTGAAACTGGGTCGACCTTTGTCATCCTTGCATAGTACTCTCTCCCATGACATGTCCTGCTTATCACAAACAGAAGATATAGAAATATTAGAATCGTTAGAAGATTTGGGAGATTGAGCCTTCGGAACCCATTTGTAGTTGGGTTTAACCAATTTCTTTTTCGATCTGATGGGTGGCTCAGTACTTGCTTTTGAACATGATGTCGGCCGTTGAGATGATTTTGATTTTGGCTTCATAGGAGCATCTCTTGGATCGGACTTCTTGGCCGACATTCCCTTCTTGCCCTTGGGATTCGGATTCTTGGCCTTTTTGGCATTCCAGTCGTCAATGTCTGAACGTGAACTGGAAGGATTTCTTTTGAAGTATCTCCCACTTGGCGCGTTTTTCCATCCTTGTGCATAGTAGGGAACATACGCGTGATTAGAACAATTTCTGGCAATGTGTCCAGGTGTTCCACAGTGAAAACATGTCCTTTTCTTCACTGGGAAATTATTTCTTCCTGCCCCTGGTGGCGTATCCTTGCCTTGTCTCTTGTTGTTTCCATATGCACACTTACAACAGGCACTTTGTTGCGCTGGAATTGGAGGCCTATATTTCTCAACGACAGGTTTGTTAGAAGCAGCCGAGTTCGAAGCAACAGATTTAGAGTTCAAGGAGTCATTGGTTTGTTTAGAAGAACTCTCCTTCTTCTCATCCTCTGCTACTTTACCTGCACATGTAACAGAAACATCAATATTTTCAACATTAATAACTCCTCCTGACACAAATCCAGCTGGTTTTCCGTATTTAAGATGTGCCTCCCTGTCAATTTCTTCTTGTTTCATAGGGATGGATGTGTAGTTATGATTGTAAGGAGGAGGTACACTATCATACCCTAGACCCTTTTTTTGATTCCTTTTAAACTGCATGCTTTGCTCTATCATATTTGCAACCACCTCACTTGAGAAATCATATTTTCTAACATCAAGTTTGGCGGTTTCAAACATTCCTTTCAAAGATTCAACTTCAGCCACTAGCTCAGCATTTTGTTTGACTACATAATCATAGTTTTCACATTTGTTACTGTAGTCTTCCTGAAGTTTCCTAAAGTCCTTGGTTTTTGCTTCCAACTCAGCCTTCAAGGGTTTCTGTCCTTTCCTGAGTTGATATCCTTCATATCTCAGGTCTTCAACTTCTCTTTTAAATATATCAATTTGTTCCCGAAGAAATTTAATCGTGGCTTCACAAGCTGGAGTACCTGTAACTTCAGTGACCGGAATGTTTTCAGAACTCATTGTTTCTCTACACTTCAAAGCATCAAGTTATTGAATAACATCAGCAAGACTAAGATGATTGAGATCTTTTGTCTTCTTGATGATGGCCATGTTCATATCCCACGATTTCGGAAGTGAATTTAGCAGCTTTTTGTTTATCTCGGACTTAGTCAAGAAGATCCCGACTATATTCATCTTAGTAGTGAGTGTAGTAAATCGCTGCAACTGAGTTTCGAGGGTTTCTCCAGGGATAAAATCGAAAAAGTTGAAATTTTGTCTTAATGTCTCCTGACGACTCTCTTTCATGTTTTCAAAATCCCTCGTAGACCTTAAAATCAATTAAAAAAAACTAGAAGCTAAAATAAAACTTAAAAGTCAAAATTAAAAAAAAAATTACACTCAAAAGTCATACATGAAAAAAACCAACCTTGAAAAAGTCAAACTTAAAAAAATCAAACTTGAAAGTCAAACCGAAAAGTTAAATTTGAATTTTTTTTTATAAATTAAACAAAAAAGTCAAGATTTAAAGTCAAAGGACAAGCTTGAAAGTCAAAATTTAAAGTCAAAAGTTAAAAATAACAATAAAAAATAAAAACAATTTATTATTATTATTATTATTATTATTTAATTTATTTATTTATTATTTTATTTTAATTTATTATTTTTTTTATTTTGGATGAAAAAGGAATTTAAAAATAAAAGAGATTTAGTTTTTGGGCAGAAAGTGACAAGAATGCGAAAGTTAGATGCGACTGGAAGTATTTAAGTTTAATATTTTGGAGTTAAGTTACAAGAGGTCTGATGGTGGAGATGGAAAAGGCGCTGACTAATGAATTGAAGGTCTTGGGATCGATCCTTGCAGCCTTCAAAGCGGTTGCCTTTTTATCGAAACGCTGATGCAAGCTGGCTGCTGAGCCGAGCCGTCTTCCACCAAGCCAATCTGCCGAGCCGAGCCGCAAACTCCGGAGACTCTAGCCATAAACCCGAACCCCGCCGCCGGCCGTGAACAGTTTCCGGCCGTAAACTCTGGCCGTGAACTATTTCTGGCAATAAGCTCCGGCCGAAAACCCTTCAACAATTACCTGAAAAACAACGATTTTCCAACTTTGAAGCTCCAAAACTCAATCAAAAACCTTTTTTTATGAAAAACACAAAGAACAAACCCCCATTATTTTTGCGAGATCTATCCAAAAACTCAAAATTATTTCAAAAATAAGATCAAATAATGCCCCAAAATAGAGTTTACGGCCCAAAAACTCGGTGTTTACGGCCGTAAGCTTGGACCGTAAACACAGAATATTCGATTTTTGGATGATACAATAAATCATTTTGACTGATACAACTTGGCTCTGATACCAATTGTAAAGTCCCAAACTGCCCGTGTATCAGTCAGATCCGTTTGATGGTGCGAAATCCCAATCAAACGGATGATGTCAAATCAAATAGAAGAAAAGGAGAAGAAGAATATGATGAATCTCTGTATGAATTGATTAGAATTAAAGTTCCTTACATAAGAGATTCACACACATACGTTTCTCTCTCTCTGGCCGTAAACTCCTTAGGGTTCATCAATCTCTACTCATCACCCTAACAACTCTATTTATACTTGAATATGGGCCGGAAACAAATGGGCCGTAAATGAGTTTACGGCTGTAAGGTGTTTACGGCCGTAAACTCAGTCGTAAACAAGACCAAAAACTCCACAATTATTACACAAAGATATAATTGCCCAGAAAAGCAAAGTATAAACCATATTTTGACCTAACACCTACAACGGAAGCATATGGTACTCGACTCATCTCATCTATCTCAGCCTCTATACTAGGGCTTTGAGTCTTACTCAGTTTGGCATTACTCTGGATTGGTAAGTCACCTTTCTTGGAATCCTGCATGCTGAACCTTTTCAGCACCTTATCCAAGTAGGTACTTTGACTAAGTCCAATTAGTCTCTTACTCATGTCTCCCAATATCCTTATCCGTAGGATGTAGGCAGCTTCTCCAAGGTCCTTCATAGCAAAACACTTCCTAAGCCAGGATTTAACCTCCTGCAAGGTTGGGATGTCATTTCCTATGAGTAGTATGTAATCCACATATAATACCAAAAATCTAACTATACTCCCACTAGCCTTAACATATACACAAGACTCATCCTCGCTCCTCGAAAAACCAAACTCTTTGACTATCTCATCGAAGCAAAGATTCCATCTGCGAGATGCTTGTTTCAATCCATAGATGGATTTCTCAAGCTTACACACTCTATTAGGGTGCTTTGCATCGACAAAACCCTCAGGCTGACTCATGTAAACATCCTCAGCCAACTTTCCATTAAGGAAAGCGGTTTTGACATCCATTTGCCATATTTCATAATCATGAAATGCAGCTATGGTTGGCATAACCCTAATAGACTTAATCTTCGCTACTAGTGAGAAGGTCTCATCATAGTCAACTCCCATAGTTTGAGTAAAACCCTTCACAACAAGTCGTGCTTTATAAGTGTGTACATTCCCATCCATGTTGGTCTTCTTCTTGAATATCCATTTGCACCCGACCGCCTTACGACCTATTACATTGTCTACCAAGTTCCAAACTTGATTGTCATACACGGACTGAATCTTGTTGTCCATGGCCTCTTTCCATTTGGCAGACTCAGGGCCTGCCATGGCTTCCTTAAATTTGTTAGGCTCATCCAAATTTACCAGTGTACTATCACTGATAAATTCATCACCTTCCGCAGTAATATGAAAACCATAGTAATGCTCGGGTGGATTCCTAACTCTTGTGGAATGCCTAAGAGGTAAGGACTCATCAACAGGGGTTTCCTCCACAGGTTGATTCCTAGGGATTGAGGTTCCTTCACCGCTTGACTCTTGATGTTCTTCAAGGTCAATTTTCCTCCTACTGTTTCCTTGGCTTATAAACTCTCTCTCTCTCTCTCTCTCTCTTGAAAGACCCCTCTCCTTGCCACAAAGACCACCTTCTGTGACAACCCGAAATTTCCATTATGTACAAACTATATGACTTCAATAGAAGTTATAGCAGTTACAGTTAATTTTCAGACTTTTCGTGTAAGTTTGAGTAATTCAGGGTTTACACTTCAGGAAATATCAGGAGAGTGGGTGCACTAGGGTTTTGTGCAACACTGTTATTCCAACACTCTATTATATTAGAGATCATTTCGGGAATAATAATATTTTCTGCCAAAATATCTTAGGACTATAAATAGATTTCTGAACCAAATTCATTCATTATTCACATTTCCAACTAGAGAAAAGCCATTTTATCTCTCACGTATCTTCAAGTTTTTATACCAAAACATGAGTAACTCTTTCTAGTAGTGTTAGAAAGCTTATTATGTGCTTATAACATGATTTAGATGGCTAAATCATTAGATCTAGGAGTTTACTCCCCAAGGTGTTCTTGGGCGGTAAACTCCCGAAACCGAGCCTAGATTATTCCTTGTGTTATACTACTGCCTTAGACTCATTTGTATGTATATTAAGGACAAGAAAACAATCAAAGAACACAAACTCATGGGAGTTCACGGCCCAAGTGTATCTTAGGCCGTAAACTCCATTGAAATGAACCAAAGGGTGCTTTTAAGACACCTAAAGCCCTAGACCTTTACATGGAAATGTTTCCCACTTAATTGAAGGACAAAACCACATCATAAACACCTCTTGAAGTGAGTTTACAGCCTTGGTAATGCTCCTAGGCCGTAAACACCAAACAAGGGCACCAAAGTGTGCCTAGGGTCCTCATTAGCTTTAAACAAATGTCTAGAACCTATCCTTCAAATGCAAGAGGCTTGAAAACAACAAAAACAACACCCCAAGGGATTTTACAACCGTAAACTCCAAGGGAAATTGCCTTGGGGCCGTAAACTCCTAAATGGAGTGTTTCTATGCCTTAAACCCTTTCAAGAATTGAACCACCAAGTTGGAATAATTCTAGAAATCATTTGGAACTTCAAAACACATCATACACCCATGGTTGGGAGTTTATGGCCGTAAACTCAAGAGTTTACAACCGTAAACTCCATGTGTGATGGTATATGGGGAGTAAACTCATATATGGGGTCCTTTGGAACCCTAAACTCAAGTGCCTTGTCCCACAATAGCTTAGATGCAATCCTTAGGGCTTAAAACACTTATATAAAGTGTTTATTATGTCTAGGATGTCTTAACATTATCAATTAGTAATTTGAGGCTAACTGAGTGCATATATGTGTGATTATATGTTTCATTAGGATCGTAGTGTGTGTACAAGTCCTCGCTTGACACCTAACAATCCTATACAGTTCAGTTCATTCCAATCACCATCTACAGGTGAGTTCATACCCCTAATCAATGTTTTAAATGATTTTAAATGCTTTAATGGGGGTGGGGGGGAATACAAGTAGAAAACAACATATTATTAAATCATCTGTATGTATTTTATAACTGTGTTTTCATTCAACGGATTTCACATACTACAAAATGTGATGCATGAAATGGTTTTCTATCTTTAAAATACTTTGTTATCAACTGTATTACTTTTGAAAGGTTTATCAAAATGACATCAAGTCACTGTTATGTTTGTTCAAAAACCCTTGGATGTCTTACAAAACCATTTTACATTCTTGAACTAAACTATGCATGTACATTTATATTATATATATATATATATATATATATATATATATATATATATATATATATATATGTATTGATGTTATAGTTTACATCTTTCATTTAGTTTCCCACACCCTTGAGTAGTAAGAGTGTATAAACTTACTTGAGCAACCAATTACCTTTCAGTAAATTATCATAAGGATAATTTGAATGATATCAAACATTATTCCTATTACAAGGAATCACACAAGAGTCAGTTCATTCATGAGTCCACACCAGTACATTACCTGATACATGATTACATTTACATATACTTACCTGATACATGAACACACTTACATGAATACCATACATGAACACTATTACATAGATATATTATCCTGTATTCACTTACCTGGATAATTGTACCTAGAGTTATTAGGAAGATTTATTCGTACCTTCTGTATAAATTTTCCTGCCTATCCCTGTTCAATGGGATGTCTATACGGGACTAACTATTCTGGAACCCAGCTGTTAGCAACATTGGGTGATGAACATCTACGGATGTCTAAGGTTGTTTCTGATATTAGGAGTCAGTTACGGAACTAACCATTCCTCCATCTCCTGTTGCAACAGAGGATGATATGAGACTCTTCGGATGATCATTAGGTTAACGTTGTTATGGGACTAACCCTCCCTTCCACCCTGCTGCCGCTACAGAGGGTGAGGGGACAATCTTCGGATGTTCATAGGGTATACCTTTCGCTTCGGCGATGTAGTGATAATCCTGGTCACCCAGGGATAACACTTACATGATTAGGCTTTTTCCTGTTTACTTTATTTTGTGATATACTCACATAAGCGATGAGTTAGACTAATTACTGTTTGTAGTAGTCAAAAAGAAGGAAAAACTATCATTTTACTAACAAAACATTCGGGTCTTGGTAGAAGACTACATCTTCATAACAAAACATTCGAGTCTTGGTAGAAGACTACATATTCATAACAAAACATTCAGGTCTTGGTAGAAGACTACATCTTCATAACAAAACATTCGGGTCTTGGTAGAAGACTACATTGTCATAACAAAACATTCAGGTCTTGGTAGAAGACTACATCCCAAACTGATAGAAAATAAGGGATTTTCTAGGGTTTTTCATACTTACATCAACATTTTCATTTAAAGGTTTACATGACTTTTAAAACAGCTTTTAGCAAGCAAGGCAATGACACTTATATACTTATGAATTCACCAACTTTAAAGTTGATACTCTCTTACAAAATAACTTGTATTCTCAGGTCAACATTAGACAGGTACGATGGCCAGGTATTGAGAAGACGGAGCAGACAAGTCTCGTCTTTTACTTTGATTGTATATTTTTGGTGTCTTACTACAATGAAAGAACACACATGTATTAAAACTTTACTTATAATGCAATGGATGATGCTGTTGCTTGTTTATTATATTACACTGTTGTGATACTGTACATGACGTCCTCCACCCCTAAACGTTTCCGCCGTTCGTGGTTTTGGGGTGTGACATATTCTCACTGGGTCTGTAGAAGAGGTAATCAAAGGATTTCTATGGATAGCCGATGAAAATACACCGCTCACTACGATGTTCGAGCTTTTCCTGAGTCTCACATCTCACGAAATCCTTGCAACACTTAATCTTGACATGGTCTAAATTGGGAACTTTCCCAGTCCACATCTCGTGAGGTGTTTTGCCAACCTTCTTGGTAGGGACTAGATTTAGGATATGGGCGTTAGTCTCTAAGGCATACCCCTAGAATGAGATTGGCAACAAAGCTTGACTCATCATGGAACGAACCATGTCCAACAAGGTTCGATTGCGCCTCTCAGCCACACCATTAAGCTGTGGTGTTCTGGGAAGTGTCAATTATGAAACAATTCCACATTCCTTAAGATAGTTAAGGAACTTTGTACTAAAATACTCTCCTCCTTGATCAGATCGAAGCATCTTAATGTTCCTGCCTAGCTAATTCTCCACTTCCTGTTTAAACTCCTTGAACTTTTCAAAGGTTTCGGACTTATGCTTGATTAAGTAGACATAACCATATCTACTATAATCATCGGTAAAAGTCACATAGAAGCGGTTAGCATTCTTTGTGGTAGTTCTGAAGGGTCCACACCCATCTGCATGTATGAGGTCCAACAAGCCTTCACCCCTAGCACAAGTGCCAATTAAGGGTGACTTTGTCATTTTTCCAAGCAAACAAGACTCGCAACTATCATCTTACCTTAAGTCAAATGACTCCAAGACTCTAGTCTTCTGGAGTTGGCCTATGTGCTTCTTGTTAACATGTCCAAGACGACAATGCCACAAAGATAAAGAACATTATTATAAAAAGCATTAATACTACCACATTCATTATCAAATGAAAAAGTAAATCCTTGTTTGTACAAACTGTGAAAAGAAATAATATTTCTCGCCATTTCGGACGAGTAACAACACTTATTCAAATCTAACACTAACCCACTACTTAGGAATAAAGGATAAACTCCAATATTGGTGACAGGTGAAGCTTTCCTATTCCCCATGATCAATTCTATCTTTTCGTGCTCCACATCCTCACTTCTTCTTAGGCCCTACAAATTAGAACATATATGAATACCACAACTTGTATCAAGGACCCCAATAATTAGTATGCGGTGAGTTATTAGAAAATATAGTGTAAATACCTGCATGGGTAGGTTTGACCTTCCCATCCTTAACATCTTGCAAGTACTTGGGGCAGTTTTGTTTCTAGTTCCCCTTTTTCCTAACAATAGAAGCATTGAGCTTCCTTTGGGTTAGAAGAAGGAGTGACAGAACCAACTTTAGTTCGACTTGAAGAGGAGCCATTCAGAGACTTTCCCTTGGTACTCTTCAAAGGGGTCTTCCTCTTCTTCCTTCTACTTTGCCCAATTGCCAGAACAGGGGCGGTGTTAGGAGTAGGAGTAGTAACAACCGATTTACCTTTGAGACCAGTTTTGGTGGTCTTCAGAAGTCCTTGAAACTTGCTGAGTGTGACCCCCTCCGTGTTCATGTGATAGGTCATTCGGAACTGATCATAACAATTACGTAAGGAGTGCAATATGATGTCAATAGCCAACTCCTCGGGGAAGTTCACAATCAACTTCAGCAAACGGTCCATAAAACTTTTCATTTTCTGCATGTGGCCCATGATGGATTCACCATCCTTCATTCGGGTTGTTATCATGGAAGAGATAATTTCATACCTCTCTTGATGAGCACTCTGATTGTAGCAGTCCATCAAGTCCATGTGCATCTCAAAAGGGTAAAAGTCATCATAGGACTTATGGAGTTCAGTTGTCATTGTCGCCAACATTTTACATGCCACCTTGGTAGCAACTCTCTCATGTGCCCTAAAGTCAGCGATCTCCTCTGGAATAGCAGTAGACTCATCAATTTATTTCAGCTCCTTGTCAAGGACATATTCCTTGTCCTCGTAACGCGTGACCATCCTGATGTTCCTGATCCAATCATTAAAGTTTGAACTATCAAAGATGACTCTCCCACAAAGGTTCATGAGAGAGAAGGAGTTGGTATGGTTTGAGCTAGAAGCAGCATTGTTGGAAGACATCTGAAAAGAAGAAAGACAAGTTTAGATTAGATATAAGATCCTTAATAAGACACCCAAATGTAATATTAAAGCTAGGACCCAACACAATACTTTATAACTTAGAAGAGGGATATCGTAATCCAAGCTATAAAATACTTAAAGGTAGGCGAATGATGATTCACCAATTTCCACCATGAAAACGAAATAAATTATTAGGTTTTAATTGGATTGAAACACCTAGATCTTTTGAGATTCATTGAACTTTTCAATGGCATGTTTAAATCTTGATTGTGCCCTCTCAAGTTCGTGACTGGGATGCCGAGGATCACAAACAAGGTGTGAATAACCATTTAAATTAACTTGGTACCCTTAATCTTTATCACCTAATCAATGTGCCGGTTACCCACACGAGCTCCATTGATCTATAATAAACATTAAGTCACCCTTTGCCACTCTTACTAGTCCATGTTAGTGTGTCGGTTACCCACACACGCTCCACCAACGACATGGTAAGGTACAAATTGTAATTTCATGGGATAACACAAAATTCACATTTTCTTAAAGTAACTAAGATTGGGAATTTATAAAAGGTTTAGTTACTTTATATTTATCATTATAATTTTAATGAGAATTATAGTCCTTGTTCTACCCGATCGACTAACGACCCTCCACCAGTCAAGGAAGCGGTGGGTGACAGTGGACACCCATTAAGCTACCATTTTATAGGCAACCACTTTATACCCCCCTTATAGACCGGCTTCATGAATGAGGCCTACTAACAGTAAAACTGACTTGCTCTTATACATACATACATACATACATACATACATACATACATACATACATATATATATATATATATATATATATATATATATATATATTATTAACTTATAATACTATAAAGTATAAGGGTTGAATTTTAACTTTTAAAACTCTAGGGTTTGGAATTAAAGTTTTCTAAAGTGACTTTACAAATTCCAAAACTTGAGAGCAAGTTTTCAAACTATTCAAAAACTTTTCAATTCTATAACTTATGAGTTTTAATGGATTTAAAGAAAAGACTTTTGAAATTCCATAACTTGAGGACAAGTTATGGAGTCCATTAATTGGCATTCAGATCAAGAATTACACTTAACAAACAATTTGCAAATAATTCCTATGATCTACTAAAACTCATAAGTATTAATATTCATATCAACAATTTCAAGAATCATATAAAACACATATAAAACTTGAAAATTTGATAATAACCATTGAAAATGGATTAGCATAATCATTATCACATCAAAAACAGGTTTTATAAGTCCAAAACAGTTTAGGTTAATGATTCTAGTCCATTTCCAGCAGCAAATCTCGAAAATCTGCACACAGGGCCTCCTACTCGTCGAGTGCAAGAACCTACTCGATGAGTAGGATGAGTTTACACTTAGAATCGTCGAGTCCCCCCCCCCCCCCATGGACTTGGTGAGTTCACTGTACAGTTTGTAGAATTTTGACTTTTTCAAGCAGTTTGCATCAAGTATAAAGAAAACAAGCCTAGGCTCTCATACCATTGATGGGTTTTGAGCATTCTAACACTCCTATGGTGTACATGCAACCCTAGAAATCTTGGATCTACATTTTCTCTAATATACACGCAAATATGATTTTCCAAGGTTCTCATTCTAACTAGCAAACCATGGTGTACCTGTAATATAAAAATTAGTAGAATGACATACCTTTCTTGTTGATTGGATTCCTAAAGACCTTGTGAGCCTAGCACCCCAAATGCGATGCGTCAAATTCTTCACACAACACCACAACTCTTGGAATAACTTGAGAGAAGTACACTTGAGCACAAAATTCGGCTAGTCCTCACTTCTTGTGTCTAAGATGCCATTTTTCTCCATATGAGGTTCCTTATATAGTGTGTCACATGTAGTGTTACACCATGTAAACCCTAATATGCATGGCTTTTCATTTCCCCCATGCTCCATGGGTTTTAACCTCCATGGAGCATCCATGGAGAACCCAATGTGTCCTAGCCCAATCTAGTTAATCATGGACCATAAGCCCACTATATAAGAATGAACGATTTACATAATCAATCCCCATATATTTAATTAGTCTCTTTTGATCACAAAATTAATTCCAAATTAATTCTTGATCAATACTAATTAAATAATATGATTTCATATTAATATATTAGAATATATTAACAAATCATAAGTGTCCTTATTCTCATTTTGTCTATCCAATCGTTGAGATGCCATGCAACCCAAATGGACCATCCAAGTACATACTAAATATAGTTATGGACTTAGAAACCTTATCCAACAGTCTGCTATTGGAAACTCACTCCTATTTTTTGTCTATCATTTTGTTTAAAACTGATCAATGGCTCAATAGATGCTGATCATTCTATCATCTGCTTTCAAAAAAGGAAAACTCCTCGGACGATGAATGTAAGTGTCTCATGGCTCATAGTGTTGAACCACACATTTACACTGATCATTATAGTATTGAGATCCTTGATATTGATCCTCCTCACGCTCCAATGGACCTCAAGTCAGAATGAGACGATACCTTAGTGTTAATTTATTGAAAAATCTCTTAAGCTTAAATTTATTGGTCTCAAATAAATAAAAATCATCTCTTAGTATTGAGTTAAAGAAACTCAAAGAAAAAAACTCTTTTCTTGAAAAATCACTTTTTGCTCTAAAAGAGGAAAACACTTATATCTCCCTAACCAATACTTACACTGAAAAAGAAAATTTTTTTGATCATGTTCGCACTCAAATTATTTTGAAAAACTAGGCATCATCTAACTTTAATGCCACAATAATCATTAATGCTCAAATTCCAGATCAATATAAGAAAATTCTTGGAGGTGATATAGAAGGTGCTATTTCTTTAACCAAAGTTGTTGAGACTAAACAAACCTTTTATGTAGCTGATTGCTTAAATCAAGACTTTAAGAGTATAGCTGTGAGTTCTCATTTTATAAATCGATATTTAATTGATACTCAATACTCTACTGACTCAAATGGCATTACCAAATGTATTTCTAAGTTATCTGCTCTTGATCCTTCTCACCAACCTTCTCATTGTGAGTATGTTCTTCCCTCCACTAATATTTTGCTAAAGTTTCCTATATGTAATGGAAAAGTTCATTCTGTAAATGTGATTCTTAGCATGTTTCCTCAGTGCTCAGTAAGCTATTCTGAACTAGAAGATCAATCAAAGTCTTACACTTCTAATGAGTCTTCAATGCATCATGAGCCTCATGAAAAGGTAGTATCTGAGCATACCACAATTGACATCCCTTGTCCTAGAACTCTCAAATTAAATTTAGAAGTTGAAAAGAAATCAAAATACAATGTTAAGTGAAAGAATTATGGATCAAAGTCTATTATCGATGTGGTGATGCCTCTCATAAAGTTAGCAAGTGCACTTTTGAAAAGGCCTCCATTCATGCTGAAAATATCAAAACTTGCAACGATAAGTGGATCAAAAAGGCAAATTCGTTGAACTGTCTCCTTGGTGGTTGTTATAATATCTTTTAGTGAGTGACCCTTTGCAAATGGGTCAGTGTGTAGTATATGTATTTTTTGTTTTTTATGTCTTACTATATATGTTAGTATCAGGGCAAAGACCGTATTTGGTATTTAGACATTAGTTGTTCAAGGCATATGACAAGATTAGAGTCTTTCTTGGAAGATTTCATAAAGAAGGATGGTCCGACTGTTATATATGGAGATAATGGCAAAGGAGCTATAAAGGGATATGGATCCATCAAGTGCAATTCTATTGTTTTCAAGAATGTCTCTTACGCAAAAGGTCTTTATCATAATCTGGTTTCTATCAGCCAACTATCCGAGGCTGGTTATGAAGTTTCATTTAACAATAGAGAAGGAAAAGTTGTTGATCAAAATAATGTCACCGATCTTACTGCAAATCGACAAAATGATATTTATGTTCTGGATATGAGTTATGATGACAACTCTCTTTGTCGTTGTTTCTTCTCTCGTGCTCAGTCTCCTCTAAATTGGTAGTGGTACAAGAGGCTGTCATATCTGAATTTCAAGAACATTTCGAAGATTACATGGAATCCGTTTGTAAGAGGAAGTCCTAAAATGTAGTTTGTCAAGGATAAGTTATGATTAATGTGTGAAAAAAAGGAAGAAAACCAAGTCTTCATTCAAGATAAAGTCATGATCCTCTATTATCAAACCTCTTCATCTCCTTCTCATGGATCTGTTTGGAATGTTCCACTTAATTCAAGAGCTAGGAAGAAATATACTCTCGTCATTGTGGATGAATTTTCACAGTTTACATGGTTAGTCTTCTTAAGGAAGAAAATTCATGTTGCTGATGAAATCATTGCTCTCATCAAACAGTGGGAAGTTCTCTATTATCACAAAGTAAGGAAATTACGTAGTGATTATGGAACCAAATTCAGAAACTCCTCTCTGAAGGAATTTTTCTCAATCCCAGGAATTTCTCAAAAATTTTCTGTAGTTATAACTCCTTAGCAAAATGGTATTGCAAAAAGAAGAAACAAAACTCTCATTGAAGCTGGAAGAACTATGGTCGTTGAAGTTGGTCTTTCTTTTTCATTTTAGGGTGAAACTGTCAATATAATGAGTTATACCCAAAACCGGTCTATTATTGTTAAGCGTCATGGGAACGCTGCTTATGAACTACTAAAAGGAAGGAAACTGAACATCTCTTATTTTCATGTGTTTGGATGTGTTTGTTACATCTTGAATCAAAGAGATTTGTGTTTGAAGTTTGAAGCTAAATTTGGTGAAAGAGTGTTCCTAGGATACTATAGCGTATCCAAGGCTTTTAGAGTAATTCATCTTTCAAGCCAAATTTTGAAGAAACGGTTCATGTCACTTTTGACATGGACTCATTCATTCAAGATTGAGTTGATCATCCCTCATCAATTCTGAATGAACTTACTTACAGTCCTTCAGACCATGTTCCTGAGCTCTTGTCAAATGAAGGTGATCCCATTGTTCCTGTTGGGTTGAAGATTTGCTCAAGTGTTGCGTCGTTGGGCTCGATAGTTTATTTATTTTATTTGTATTCCGGTTTGGGCCTGTCCAACCGAGAGCCCATTTTGTTTAATATATAAGTATATGCTTGCATGCATATTAGGTTAACGATTATTCTAGAGCGTAACGATAGTATTACAGATTTCTTTGATCGTTCTTGTAACCTACCAATCCTCTACAGTTGATGTTCTTAATCGAGCTCTTCTGAGGATTTTGTTTAATCATTCGACACGTTTGATTCACTCTTGTTTCGTTCTTATTTTCGTGTTCTTACAGTTTTATATTTACTTACCTGTTTGAGATCTAATCGATCTTCATAGATTAAAGGTTTATAATCTCATCAATTGGTATCAGAGCAGGAGGCTGTGTAATCGATACACATCTTTTCTGTGAAAAGGTTTCAATTAGGGTTTTTCCGCAACTATCGATATTTATTGAGCCGTCATCTCATTATTGACGTATCTTGATATTTATTGTTTTTCCCTAATCTGCTTTATTACAAGTCCGATCTTTGAACAGGTTTTACGATCATAATGGACGAGTCGCAATCAAATCCAATCAATATTTCTAACAGCATCGGTTCAACTACGAAGATTCCAATCCTATACACCCATGACTATGAAGTATGGGCGCATCACTTCGAAGACTACGTGATAGGATCTGAGGATAATGGGTACCTCATATGGGAAGCCATCATTAATGGACCGTTTTCTCATTCTGCAACGTCCAGAGTTATTAAGACACAAAAGGAGTACAATGATTTGCTGAAGGATGTTAAGGATATTGCACAAGATGAAAAGGACAAATTCCAGTGCAATATCAAGGCGTTAAGGTTGATCAGATTCGCCCTTCAGTCCGACACCTTCAGTTTGGTCAGCTCTTGCACGACGGCAAAGGAAGTTTGGGATAGACTTCGCGAACTGTATTCTACAGACGAGGATCTTGAACATTCTATCCAAACCTTGCTCTTATCTGAGTTTGGAGAATTCAGGCAAGGAGCCGAAGAAACGGTGACCCAGACGTTCGATCGCTTCAATCATCTTCTCAGCAAGATGATCAAACATGACATCGAAAGGAAGCTTATCGAGCAGAAGGTTACGTTCTTAAATGGTCTGAGGTCTGAATGGAGAGCAGTGGTGTCTACAGTCAAAGCCCATGAGCAGTTTAAATCATACTCTTTGGTGAAACTGGTGGGTATTCTCAAATCCCAAGAGAAGATTGTGCTGCAGGAGAAGAACGTTGTTTCAAACCTTGGTTCGTTGGCCCTCCTATCAAAAAGTAAAGCTGTGATGGAGGATGAAGACCTCAACTTGGAGGAGTATGACCTCACGTCTGAGGATTATGCTATGATGGTGTCCAATCCCAAGAGGTTCATAAAGAAGAGATTCCCCAGCAATAAAAACCGAAACTGGCAGGGGAGTTACAGTTCAGAAAAAGTTAACAATGAACTGAAGGTTGAGGAGCCCAAGAAGGAACCGAAGGTGGATGGCGATTCCGGAGTAAGCTGTTACTACTGTGGTGGGAAAAACCACTATGCTAAGGATTGTGTCCTTAAGAAGATGGCTGAAAAGGATGATGAAAAGGATGAGGAAGTTGTGTTGCAGAAAAGGCTGGACGAGTTGAGAAAGAAGAAGTCTACCGCTAACCCTTCTATTAATGCTCTTATTGTGTAGGGTTCGGTTGCTGATGACGAGTTCGGTAGCACGGAAGTTTGGTCTACCGACTCAGAAGACGATGAAGTGAGGAAGCCTACCCATGGAAAGGCTTATGTGGCAAAGGAGGAAAGCAGTGGAGGAAGATGCTTCATGGTGTCTGATGTATCTCAGATGAGGGGATACAACACTGATGGTGGAAGCGATGAACCGAAGGTGCAGGAGGACATGTGCTTTACGGCCAAACCACTCAGCCAGCAGTTTAATGAGCTTGATGAACTGATAAAGAAGGTACAATCGGTTTTCATTTCATTTAAAGTACCACAATCCTCATATGAGAAAGAACTAAAAAACGTTAATACAAGAATTTCTCATCTAGATAGTAGCTTAACTCAAACTCGAGTCACCAATTCTAACCTGACTGATCAATTAAGCAGGGTGTCTTCGAAGAGTGAGGAGCGGCGGATGTGGATCGAGTTGAAGGAGTCTGAATTAGTTAAAATAAAAGACGAAAACATTTATTTACAAAGAGACAATTTGAAGTTGTTAAAACAGCTAAATTTTTTTTGTTTAATTGCAAAACGTTTATATTCTAATATTACTCAGCTTCACTTGGACTGTGAAATAGGCCAAAAGATCCATCGCATGATTTTGCCCTTCCTTGAGTTTAAGGAGGATGAGATCGGTGCTGAAGCCTATAATTGTGAGAGTGTGATATCGTCTGATGATATCAATCCGACCTACATGTATGGACTGGACAAAATCGAGTCCTTCATTAAATCCAAGGACCACAAGGACATGCTTAAAAACCTTTTGGATGAAAATGATAGACTTAAGCTGAGAACCGAAACCGTACAAAAATTTGACTCTTTAAATGCCAACGTAAGCTCAGAAAACAAAATTGATGTTGAAAATGCATCTGAGCTTAACGAGGACGACAACATGAGTGAAATTTCTGTAGAGGACACGGTTGACTGCTCAGAATTTGTTAAAAGCGAACCTGAAAACCACAAGAATCTTATTTCTGAAAATTCAGTGGAGTTCGCTCGATTGTCCCAACAAAAGTCCCCGATCTTAGCAGAGAAAGCAGTTGTGTATCAAAAGGTCAGGACCACTCCAAATCAAGTATACAAGGTCACTGGAGTAACCGAACATCAGACGGCTGAACTCACAGCTATTGTAAACGAAGACAATGCTGATGGCTGTGATGAATACTTCTAGTCAGCTCCAATAGATAATGCAAACGAAATGGTGGGCTTATCTGAAAGGACCTCCTGGATGAGTAAAGGTAGATACATACCTGAACCCTTGAATAAGCCAGATAATTTCGATGAGCCAAGCACCAGTGGTACGAAAGACATTCCTAAGGGGGATGAAAGTTCGGCAAAAGAAGACGTTCCCTCTACTCCCTCAGCTCAAAGTGAAACTCCTTCAGTTCAAAAGGAACCAGCCAAGGAAAAACCGAAAATGAAGGCAAATATTCATCATCAACCAAAGCAGATGAGGAATAAGAAACGTGAAAGGAACAAAAGATACAGGAAGAATCTCTCTGAAAGGAGGCAATTCTGGCAATCCCAGAATGCATACTTCTCACATCAAGACAAGAATCTGAAGTGTGAAAACAATCCTGTCGGAAAGCCTGAGAGCCACAATAACCGAAAGCCAAGGTTCGGTTCACAAGAGAATACCAACCGAAAGCAAAGGTTCGGTTCTGAAAATGACTTCAACCGAAAGCAAAGGTTCGGTTCTGAAGTTAAAAGAGAACAAAACTCTAAAGTCAGTCCCTCCAATGATCAAAAGCAAAAGGGTCACTTAGAGTCTCCAACCAAGAAGTCCTCTCAATCCAAACCCACTCCTTCTACTTCATCTAATTCTTCTACTTCCACCAATTCATCTCCATCTTGCTCTAAAGCTAATTCTGTTCGTTCTCAAAAATCTCATTCGTCAGCTGAACAAAAGGGCAAACAGAAGGTCAATGAATCCAAACCAGAGTCCAAACCGAACGCACCCAATCCTAATAAAATAAAAGTTTTTACCATTAAAAAGAAAGATGAAACAACACTCATAAAACGAACATATCTTGTTGACATCTCTCTTACTATTCCTGTTCCCATGAAAAGCTCACGTGGACCCAAGAAACTTTGGGTTCCTAAATCTGCTTAATTTTTGCAGGTTATAAGTGACGAGCAGTTCGACGAAGAATGGTACATCGATAGTGGCTGCTCTCGTCACATGACAGGGAGGAAAGAGGAGCTCAGGGAATATAGATCTCTTGCAAATGGTGGCAATGTCAAGTTTGGAAATAACTCCTTCGGCACCATAAAGGGATACGGGATGATAACAAATGACGACTTTACTATAAGGAAGGTGGCTTATGTGGAAGGACTCCAACACAACCTCATCAGTGTATCTCAGCTTGTTGGAGGTACAGGTCTCAAAGTCTCATTCGATGATGAAGGTTCTGAAATTATTGAGAAAAAGACAAAGAAAGTGATTCTCAAGTCGGAGCGAAAGGGTGAAATGTTTCCTCTAAACCTGAAACCCATCAAAGGAAACCCAGTTATATGCCTGTTATCAAAAGCTCAATCTGACGAAAGCTGGTTGTGGCACCGAAGACTCTCTCATCTCAATTTTAAAGATATCAACCGACTTGTCACTGGAGGTCATGTTAGGGGTCTTCCATTGCTCAAGTTTGATAGAGATCATTTGTGTGCTGCATGCGAAATGGGGAAGCAGAGTCGTCAAAGTCATCCATCTGTCATTAACACAAAAGTTGTTGAACCACTCGAATTACTTCATATCGATTTGTGTGGTCCTTCATCTATCGAAAGCATTGGTGGTAGCAAGTATATTCTTGTTATTGTTGATGACTTTTCAAGATTTACAAGAGGGTTCTTTTTAAAGCTCAAATCTGAAGCGACTCATAAGCTGAAAATGTTTATCAAGCAGATTGAAGTACAGTTCAAGAAGGTCGTTCGCAACATTAGGAGCGACAATGGTCTGGAATTCAAGAACAAGGAGTTTGAAGAGTTTCTAGCAGAAAAGGGAATAAGTCACAACTTCTCAGCTCCCTACACACCTCAACAGAACGGAATAGTCGAAAGACGAAACCGATCTTTGTGTGAAGCTGCCCGAACTATGCTAAGTTTCGCTTCCTTACCTCTTTATTTTTGGGCTGATGCTATTTCTGCTGCTTGTTTTACACAGAACAAGTGTTATCTCAACAAGCGATTCACGCTCACACCTTATGAGATACTGAACAACAGAAAGCCCAATGTGAAATTTTTCCATGTGTTCGGCTCACGGTGTTTCATCTTTAACTCTAAAGAACACCGCAATAAGTTCGATGTCAAAGCCGACGAGGGAATCTTTCTGGGCTATTATCTCACATCCAAGGCATACAGTGTCCTAAACAAGCGTTCGAGAAAAATTGAAGAGACATATTATGTGACCTTTGATGATAGCTATGTCAAAAAGCTACAGGCCAAAGAAGACACCGCAGGGGAAATCTTTCCTCAAACTGGCCAAGTCACAGTCTCGATCGCTAATCTATACGAGAAATTTCTGGAGCTCTTTGATGAACCAGAGAAAACTTCTCTCTCAGAAGCAGGTGCAGCAGACAACAAGGTTGACCACATGAAGCAGATTGTCGAAGAAGCTGCAAGGAAAATGAATGAAGGAGGATCGACTTCTAATGAACCTCCATTCAACAATGATTCTGTCGAGGGGGAGACCAGCTCGCATGTCGAGGGGGAGCCAAGCTCACATGTCGAGGGGGAGCCAAGCTCACATGTTGAGGGGGAGCCAAGTTCTACAACCGCAACCGAAGGTGCTTCTCCAACCGAAGGTGCTTCAACGCCTGAAAGTCCAGCACCACAAGAAACCTCTGAATCTCAAGTTTCTCAAAGCTCATCAATCGCGGGGGAGCATGATGATATGACGCTTGATTATGATAGCCAATCCGAGCCAGAAGAAATGATCAATGCTGAACTAGACCCTACCTTTGATCCAAACTATCCTCCTCTTACCAAATGGACCAGAGATCATCCTATCTCTCAAGTGGTTGGCGATGTCTCTGAGAAGGTTCTGACCCGATCACAACTGAAGGCAAAACAGACATCCTTATTTTCAAAGGTTGAATTTTGCATGTTTAACTCATTCGTATCAAAAGTTGAACCGAAGACAGTTAACACTGCCCTCGATCACTCTGATTGGGTTCAAGCAATGCAAGACAAACTGAACGAATTTGAAAGGAACAAAGTCTGGCGCCTTATTCCAACTCCTCCAGATGCTTCGGTTGTTGGTCTCAAATGGGTCTTTAGGAACAAAATGGACAAGGAAGGGAATGTTATAAGGAACAAAGCTCGTCTGGTTGTAAAGGGATACTGTCAGGAGGAAGGAATTGATTATGAAGAAACCTTCGCTCCTGTAGCTAGGCTGGAATCTGTAAGAATATTTCTGGCTTATGTTGCCCACAAAAACTTTGAAGTTTTCCAAATGGACGTCAAATGTGCATTTCTTAATGGAGAACTCGAAGAAACTGTGTATGTGGAGCAACCTCCTGGGTTCGTGAACGAAAAGTATCCAAACCATTGCTATATTCTGGATAAAGATGTATATGGCCTTAAACAAGCTCCGAGAGCCTGGTATGAAACGCTGACTAAATTCTTAAAGATGTCTAAATTCAAACAAGGTTCGGTTGACCCAACCTTCTTTCGCAAAAAGGAAGGTAACCACCTTATGATAGTTCAAATTTATGTCGATGACATCATCTTTGGCTCTACGAATCCCAGCTTAACAGCTGAATTCAGAAAGTTGATGGAGACTAAATTTGAAATGAGCTCAATGGGTCCTATTAACTTTTTCCTTGGTTTAAATATTAGACAGGGACCCGAAGGCATTTTTATCAATCAGGAAGCTTACACGAAGACTCTCCTAGCAAAGTTTGGTATGATGGGAGACTCCAAAGTCAAAGTCCCAATGGCATTCGGCACCAAGCTAACTCCATCCCTAGACAAACCGGCTGTCGATATCACGCTCTATCGTCAAATGATAGGCTCACTAATGTATCTTACTGCTAGCAGGCCTGCCATCATGTTTTCTGTGTGTTATTGTGCTCGATTTCAGGCAAGCCCACGCGAACCTCACATGCTTGCAGTAAAGAACATTTTACGCTATCTCAAGCGAACCACCTCCTTAGGTCTATGGTATCCATCCAACTCAGGCTTCTTCGTTCAAGCCTATTCTGATGCTGACCTTCGAGGATGTGGACTCGACCGAAAAAGCACTACTGGTGGCTGTCAATTCCTTGACGGGAAGTTGGTCAGCTGGCAATCCAAGAAACAAACGTGTGTGTCGTTGTCTACTGCCGAAGCGGAATACATAGCCGCTGCTTCTTGCACCTCACAAGTGATTTGGATCCAGAGTCAACTTCGAGACTATGGACTCAATATGAAGAAGATCCCACTATATTGTGACTCTGAAAGTGCAATTAGGATCTGTCATAACCCAGTGCAACACTCTAAACCCAAACACATAGCACTGAGGTATCACTTCATCAAAGATCATGTGGAAGATGGAAACGTCGAAGTTCACTTCGTTAGAACCACTGATCAACTGGCTGACGTCTTTACCAAAGCTCTTCCTGAAGCATCATTCAACAAAATATTGCAAGGGCTAGGTATGATGGAATCAGAGTCAGTACCTCACACTACCTCTCAACCTCAAACGTAAGAAGCGAAACCAACCGAACGTTCGGGTTCGGTTAGACCATCTAACTCGCTCATCACTTCAAAGGTAGTTTTCTTGGTTGTATATTTCTTGTACAAAATTGTTTTTCTTAGTGTTAAAAATATTTTCCAATTGCAAGTCTAAAATCCCCGGTTTCTTAAAATTTTCCAAAACCGAAACCTACCGAAGGTTCGGGTTCGGTTTCTTAAAAATTTTCCAAAACCGAAACCTACCGAAGGTTCGGGTTCGGTTTTTCAAAATTTTGTTGAACCGAAACCAACCGAACGCTCGGGTTCGGTTTTTCAAAATTTTCTGCAACCGAAACCAACCGAACGCTCGGGTTCGGTTTTTCAAAATTTTCTGCTACCGAAACCAACCGAACGCTCGGGTTCGGTTTTTCAAACTTTTTCACAACCGAAACCAACCGAACGTTCGGGTTCGGTTTTTCATATTTTTCCCAAAGTTTTTTTTTTGTCTTATTTTTTTTCTCTTGCTAATATTTTTAATTTTATTAAATTTTTTTTCTTTTCTTTTATTTAATTATTATTTCTTTAATCAATCTCAAA
The DNA here is from genome assembly GCF_002870075.4 of Lactuca sativa. Classification (NCBI taxonomy): domain Eukaryota; kingdom Viridiplantae; phylum Streptophyta; class Magnoliopsida; order Asterales; family Asteraceae; genus Lactuca; species Lactuca sativa. Next base: position 326,103,293 of record NC_056627.2, on the reverse strand, counting down.
AACTCCAAAAATATTTTTCTCTTTATTTTTTTCTTGTGTGTTCGTTCGTTTATGGGGGTATAATTGATGAATTACTTAAGTGTCCCTAGAAGCATGCTGCTGTATGTGTCCCAAGCCTCATAAGATTTTGAATAACAGCCTTCATGACCTGGTATACACAAACCTTGTCTTCCCAATAAGGCTACCTCATTTATTCTAATCATGAGCTACCTCACTCTCTTCTCACATGAGTTAAGAGTTTCCTGCTTGGTCCTTAGTTTCGCAGCAGAGGTACTTTATCTTCTTACACCATCTCCATTACACTTCTCCATTACATTCGTTTCATCAACGTAACCCTTGAGACTCTCAGAAATTACCACTGAGGTTTATGGTTACACAACATCTGTGTTTATGATCTTAGTTTCGTGTCACTACGAGCTGAGTGAAACCCAAAATTCAACACCAAATCTGAATTGACGGTGATCAATTAATTTGCTCAAGTTTTCACCAAAGAATTGACGGCTGTACTTTCAAGAAATCTCAAATTTTATTTTGTGTGATTCCTATGAAATTGTTAAACACCATAAATTTTCTTCCCTTGGGATCCAGTTTTTATTTTTTTTGAGATTTAATATTTTTTCCACGCCATTTTAAAATAAATTCCTACCTACTTGTTCAACAGACTACACTGGTCTCACAAGTACTTTGATCCCTTTCTTTCTTATTTCAAGATTAGAATTGTTGCATCAAAGCGAAAGCCACCCCAATGTAGCCTAATTAAAAGAAGCCTTTCAACATTTCTTAAAAAGTGTTTGATCGTAATTCAACGGGATTCCACACTAACACTTTAAGGTCTCTCTTGACCTTGAAGGAAGAGATTCGTGCCCGGGATCATCAGTTTCGTGTCATTATTGCCATCACAGTTAATCCTAAAAAGAGTTGCTTTATTTCTTTTCTTTTTACACTCTTTGCACGAAAATCTTTGATTTTCCAAAATTCCGTTACTTATTAATTTCAGGCTGATTTATTGAATTGGTGGTTCATAATTAAGACGTGGTCAACAATCCTCCACGTGGGCAGTTTATTCAAAAAGATGCGGTTTAAAAGGATAAGACGAAAGGTTGCTGACTCGGCGGGAGTTAAACGGATTGAAATTCAAACGACGGTAAAAAGGGGGCGCGTGTGAATTAGAAACGCCCTTACTTTTATTGACATTATGGACGCGTGTGCGAAATCCAAGCGACATCCTTCTGGCATTTAAAGGTGCGTGAGGATTTGAACCGTTTTTCTTCTGAAACGGCGCTTGTTGGGTGGCGTGATCCTAGGAAACTGACAATCTCTCTCCTACGTGATCATCGCATAGAAGATTTGAAACGATTTTTCTCTCTCCAATCCCTCACTATAAAAGGCAGTCTACAATCTCATTTACCTTTTTACTGCTTCCGGATTTTCTAGAGAGCAAAAACTCCCAAAAGCTTCACTGTTCATCTTCTTCTTCTTCTACCTTCAACAATGGCAGAATCATCTTCCGTCCATGCTACATCACAAATCCTTCCTATTCGTCCACAACAATGCCTGGTGATCGACCTCAATCCTCTGGCGTACGACTCCTACATGTCGCCGATCATCGAATGCTTGAAGTATTCTCAAATTGCTCCGGCTCTCTCCAGGATCGAGTCTGTGCCCATGACGTCTCTATCGCAGGTTTATGCGACTGCCTATTACGATAAAGCAGTCGAGCGGGTGTTCTTCGAGATTGCTGAACATAAGACCTCTGTTTCTCGACAACGTTTCTGCACAATGCTAGGGTTGGCTGTTGACCCATCGAGAATAAATCTGGAGACGATTCCGGTTGGGCATCTGTATAACATGTTTTACAATATGGGGTACACGGAGGTCCTCACCTCCGTCGCAAAGTTCAAAAAGTCCTGCCTGCCGCCACAGTGGAATGGCTTGTTTACAGTCCTCTTCAAGGGCTTGTCGGAACGGAGCTCAGGATCCGACAGTGCCAGTCGACTTTTCCTGTCGATCATGTACGCAGTCTACAACGGGATTAACTTGGACTTTGGGTTGGTCCTATGGCAACAGCTCATCCAGAGCCTCTCTTCATCATCACGACACTCTGAGGTGTCGCTTGCCCGGTTCTAGAATTTTGATCACAAAGTGGGCAATGGACAAGTTCGACAATCCCACTGCTGCAGGTGCATCGATGTCTTCAATCGATACGTTTCATACCAAGAAGATCATCGTCTCGGATGCATCTAAATTTTCGTTCATTGGCTCCATTCCGGAGACAATGTATGGCGACGTGCCCTCTGACAGCAGGCTGATACGGACGATCAAGGAATTCAGGCCAACTGGTCCTAGGGAACTTACACCGGATATGCTCAGGTCCATCCACGATGCTGACAAACCGGTGAACAGGGGCAAAAAGGCGGACAAAGGGAAGCAAGCGACCGAAGCTCCTAAGGGTCCTTCTCCCAAGAAGAGGAAACAGCCTAAAGTTGCACAGTCCCCACAACCGAAGAGGAGGAAAACTCAACCGAAGCGAAAGCTTGTTATTCCCTCTTCTTCAAGTGATTCTGAGGGCGAGAGTTCGGGTTCTGACGGCTCTCAAGGAGGCGAAACTCCTCAACGAGGCTACACACCACCTCGATCACCCACCCCATACTCAACCTGAATCCACAAAACCCACAACACCCCCAGCTTCACCACCCCCTCCATCTCCAGAAAATGCCTCCGATGGCGAAAACCCTTTCCTTGGCGATGATCACATGACCTTTGATTCGGTCTACTTCAGTCCGTTTCAGGTTCAGAGTGATGAAGAGGATGATGCTCCAGTGACAAAGAAGCATCTTAAAGAGCTCAACGAGAAGGTTGACTTACTTCTCGCCTCCTCGTCCAACCAACAGTCCTCCTTATCTGAAGCTGCTCTTCAGAAGATTGTTGATGCCTTCTCCAGGGCTCAGCATGATTCGGTAGCCTCAGCAACTGCCGCCATCGATGCCTCTACCAAAGCCTGTGAGGCTGCGACCGAAAAAGTCGATAAACTATTCTCCGACGCTTCCATCCTGTTGCAATCCTTACAGGAAAGCGCCGACGCCACAAAGACAACTTTGGAACCGATTGTTCAGCAACTGGCAAAGTTTGTTTCTACAGAGTTCACCTCGTTTGCTACACTTCGCCAATCCCTCAGCGACGACAACTCGGCCCTTCGTGCCTCCATCGATGCACGCCACGCTAAGCTTCAGGAGGATCTCGCAGCCGAAAATTCATTGATGGACGTTCTGGCGAGCAAAACCACCGCCCTAAAGGTCAAGAGCACTCAGCTATCCAACTCTCAACAACAGCTAGAAGCTCTTCGATCCGAAAGGGAGGTCATCAAGACATGTGTTTCGGACGTACACGCTGCCTTATCCAACATCCTAGAAGCACATGATCTGATTCTAAACCATTCAGTGAGGCGAACCCTTGCTGAAAAGCTCTCTCCGGCCATGGACCTTCTCAGCAAAATAGAAAGCTTACCTAGTTTCGTGTCCATTCCGAAACAAGGGGGAGATGAGAAGAAGACCGGATCGAAACCACCTCCTTCCTCCAAAGCTACTCACACAACCGAACCACCTCCGACTGGTCAACCTTCGGGTTCGGGTGTGAAGGACAAAGGGAAACATATAGCTGAGGAAGAAGATGAAGATGAAGACAAGGAGACCATTGCTGACATGTTGAAACGAAAGAACAGTCGCAATGTGGATGAAGACGTAAATCGTGTGGCGCTAGAGGCTGAAGAAGCCGAATGCAAGCAGAAGGAAGCCCACGATCTCCTCGAGAGCAGGAAGACTCTCTTCCCTGCATGGACTCGGGAGAGAATGATCAAAGAGGCCATAGACACTCCCAACATATTATGGCTCGAGCCGGTAATTTCGTTCGACTGCGATAATTCTGTTGATTCGCAGTTCGACATGCCGTTGACTCGAAAGGCATTCATCTTCCATGCCTTCTCTAATATCTTTGAAGTCCCTCATCCGAACGCTGAGCTTGATAGGGAGCTCATCGACTTCTATCTGGCGGCTGCTCGTCCTCAATATCTAACTTGGAGCGCACAGAAGATAGTAAGCGTTCGTGTACTGAAGCCTTACACCGAAGGTCGTTTCATAAACGTTCGGTTCAAGGTGATTCGGGGATCTGCAAGAACTGCACATCACATCTCCCTGGCGGATCTACCGAACTTAAATCCTCATGATTGGATTGTTCTGCACAACATCCTCTTGATGAATGAAGCTGAATATGGTCCGATTATAGACCATATCAAGAGGATGATTGTCTGTTATATCATGGAGGTTGCCCTGATGGATCAGGAGGTTGCTACTGTCTTCAAGAAGAAACCGAAGATAGCTCCTGTGGGATCGGCCAGTGATCTCAATCAGATGAAGATGGGCAAGATCAAACCGAGACACAATTCGGTCATGTTCACTAGAGCAGAAGGACAGAAATGTCTCTTTGCTTTAGCTGACAAACATCTCTACATCACTGCTTGTCTAGAGCATGTACTATCGATCATTCAAAGGTGTAAAGAGAATACAGCGGATGATGTCAAGTACTTCAATGACATGACCCAGTGGTACATCAGGTTTAGGCAGACGATTCTGGCTTTAATCTCTCGTCTGTTTAACACTGTGAAGAAGAAGGTACCTGGCTCCGCTGCTGGCCCAAGTAACAAATGAAGGTCTCGCTCCAATTGACGCAAAGGGGGAGATTGTTGGGTTGAAGATTTGCTTAAGTGTTGCGTCGTTGGGCTCGATAGTTTATTTATTTTATTTGTATTCCGGTTTGGGCCTGTCCAACCGAGAGCCCATTTTGTTTAATATATAAGTATATGCTTGCATGCATATTAGGTTAACGATTATTCTAGAGCGTAACGATAGTATTACAGATTTCTTTGATCGTTCTTGTAACCTACCAATCCTCTACAGTTGATGTTCTTAATCGAGCTCTTCTGAGGATTTTGTTTAATCATTCGACACGTTTGATTCACTCTTGTTTCGTTCTTATTTTCGTGTTCTTACAGTTTTATATTTACTTACCTGTTTGAGATCTAATCGATCTTCATAGATTAAAGGTTTATAATCTCATCAGTTCCCAATGTTGATTAATTAATAAATTCACAACCTATCTCTGAAGATCATCTTGTTATACCTAAAGAAGTTAAACCATCCAATCAGGAAGACTCTACCCAAAGAAATTCAAATGAAAGTTCTTATTTAAGAATCCTTCGAGATCATCCTGAATCCCAAATCATTGGAGATGTAAATGTTGGATTAGTGTCTAAGTCCATAACTATATTTGGTATGTACTTTACCCGATTGGCATGGTCCATTTGGGTTGCATGACATCATGCATTTGGATAGACTAAAATGAGAGAAATAACACTTAAGGTTTATTAATATATTATAAGTTCTAATATATTAATAAGATTATTTAATTAGTATTGATCAAGAATTAATTTGGAATTAATTAAGTGATCAAAAGGAGACTAGTTAAATATATGGGTTGATTGTGTAAATCATCCATACTTGTATAGTGGGCTAGTGCTCCATGGATTATCAAGTTGGGCTAAAACCCATAGGATGCTCCATGGATTTTCCATGGTGTTTTTGTACCCATGGATCATGGAAATGAAAGGCCATGACAATTAGGGTTTACATGGTGTAACCCTAATTGTGACACACTATATAATCATCTTATTCTTCCAAAAATCATGCACTATGATGGAATGGTGAGGGCTAGCCAATTTCATGAAGTGGTTCATTTCTCTCTAAGTTATTCCAAGTGTATTTGATGTTGTGAGAACCATTTGAGGTGTCACACTTGGGGCACTAGGATCTTGAGCTCCATGGAATCAAGTTACATCAAAAAGGTATGTATTGTATATAGTTTTGTTAAACTATTACTTATGATTGAATTCTAGATAGGGTAATACCTTGGAATATTCATATTTGTATGTATAATAGAGAAAACATAGATCCAAGGTATTTAGGGTTTCATGTACACTTAGGAGTGTTACAATGCTCAAAACCCTAACAGTAAATTTTGAGATTCTCACTCGCAATAGAGTTAGCAGCAACTTATGCATGTTTTTAAACTTCATCTCAATTATTGAACCAAAAAATTGTTGGAATAGTGTCTAAGGCTGCAACTATATTAGGCAAGTATTTGACCCGGTTGTGCATGGTCCTTTTGGGTTGCCTTCACCATAGCAACTTGACAGGATGATTTATAATGAGAGAAGAAATATTATTAATATATTATGAGAATAATATAAGGAATAATAATATTGTTATTTGATTAATATAAGTCATCAATTAATTAGGAATTAATTTGGTGACTTAAAGAGATTAATTGAATAAAAGGGTATAAACTGTCAATTGTTTGATAGTTGTACTTTGGGCTATAATGCCTTATGGATAAGGGGTGGATGATTTTAAGGTTAGGATAGGCCTAGAAATCGTCCAAGGGCTTATCATAAGGAGATTGGATTGCTTAGGGCCTAAGTTATCCAATTAGGGTTTAAGGGTGAAACCCTAGGAGCCTTACTAGTATAAATAGACCCTTGGGGTCAAGGAAATCGACACTCTTGCTTTTGAAGAAACCCTGGCCGACTTCCTCCCTTCTCCTCTCTCTCTAATCATCCTCTTGCTAAGTTGGTGTTTGTAAGCCATTAGAGGAGTGACATTTGTGACTCTAAGCTCCAAGGACAAAAAGATTCAAGCAAGTAATTCAAGGTGATCTTTCAGATCTGATTTCTTATGTTATTTTACTAGAATTTGTTGGATTAGTGTCTAAGTCCATAACTATTTTGGTATGTACTTGACCCGATGGTGCATGGTCCTTTTGGGTTGCCTTCACCAAAGCAACTTGATAGGATGAATTATGGAGAGAAAGGATTAAATATGATTTATTAATATATTATGAGAATAATATATTAAAGGGGAAATCATATTGTTTAATTGATATTAGTCAAGAATTAATTGGTAATTAGTTTTGTGACTAAAAGAGATTAATTAAACTTAAGGGACTGGAATTGTAATTATAAGATAATTGCAATTGGGCCATGGATTGCCTTGTATTAAGGAGTGGACGAATTCTATGGGGAAACCCAAGAAGAAATCGTCCAAGGCCTTAATTAAAGGAGTGTATGGGTTGCTTAGGGCTTAAGCATCCAAATTAGGGTTTCCTTGTTAGATAACCCTAATAGCCTCACTATATATAGATCCCTTAAGGACCAAAAACGTGGACATGACTCCTTCTAGGGTTAGAACACGTTTTGGGCAGCCTCCATCCTTTCTCCTCTTCATCCTCTTGCTTATGGTGTTTGTGAACCATTAGAGGAGTGACATTTGTGACTCTAAGCTTTCTAAAGTCAATACAAGGAGATTTGGGATTGTTATTGCTACATAACAATCAAGGTAATATCTTAAACCCATTCTTATGTTCATATGATTACTTGTATGCTAGAATTAGGGTTTATAGTCCTGGATAAATTGCATGTACAATAGAGAAACCTAGATCCTAGCATTAGGGTTTGTATGAGCACATAGGATGTTCTTATGACTAAAACCCATAAGTGGTATCAGAGCCTAGACTGGTTTCTATTGTATTGATGCATTATATGATTAAAAAAATTCAATTTTTGGTGTTCTGGAGGCTGGACTCGCCGAGTCCATAGCTGAACTCGCCGAGTCCATGCTGACTCGACGAGTCCATGCTTGACTCAACGAGTCAACTCGTCAGATGGGGCTATCTTCGCGATTTCTTGCTGTTTTTGCTTATGGAAAGTTGCCTTATCGCATTAGATCAATATAAATCTGATTTTTTGATATATATGACTATATTCTTGATCTAATTGAAGATATTTATCAATTAATAAAATATTTGTTTCCTTATGTGATAATTGATTAATTATTTCAATTAAATTGGTAAATGTTTTTGCAAGAAATCATTAAATAAATCAAATATGGATAATTATGTGATTAATTGTTAATTTAGATTATTTGTTATTTGATCCTTATGTTATGAAATGTTTTATATTCCACGATTCGATCGAGGAACAAGAGATCATGTTTCGCTTCCTCCACCTCCTCAATTTATTCTCCCTAACCCACAAGTTCGAAGGCTTGAAAAGTTCAAGCTCACTCAAGCCCTTTTGGCAAGTAAACATGAAGAGGGAAAGTCGGTGTGTGCACACGTCCTAGGGATGAAGTCGCACATTGATAGGTTAAGAATGTTGGGATCCGTTGTCTGTGAGGAAATGGTTGTTGATTGGGTTCTTTGTTCACTTCCTAACTCATATAGTGAGTTCGTAAGAGAGTACTATATGATGAACTGCAACGTGACCGTTATAGATCTCACCTATATGCTTATAGTTGTTGAATCTGAAATGGTTTGGCGCAATAGAAAAGCAAAGTTGATTGGTGAATCTACCTTCAAGACCTCTATGGATATAGACAATGGCAACGAAAGACATGCTATGATCGAAAAGTTTGATCATAAGAGAATGGCAATGTCTGAAGTAGTTCCATGTCTTCCAAAAGAGTCAATCTGCTTTTATTGCCAAGAGAAGGGGCATTGGAGACGAAGCTGCCCCATTTACCTCAGAGATCTAAGAGATGGCAGAGTCGAAACGTATGGCTCTAATATAGGTAAAATCCAGTAACTAACTCTTTTAAGCTTCTGTTCTAGAGTCTTAATACATAATGTGATAAGATTACAATTGATGTTTTGTAGGATCGAAGAAAAGAAATGAAGCTTAAGGGAAGAAGTGAGCAAAATCTAACCGTGAAGGAATGGATTTCGATCGCATTTCTCGGAGATTAGATTCTTGAGCTACTACTTAGAATTAGAATTAGATTGCTAAGAAAGATGTATTAGCATAGTTTTTCAATGAATTGCATTGTAAGGACAAAAATTTTTCCGCAATAAAATAAATTTTAATTTTATATTCTTTATTTATCCTTGCAATGACATATATGAAAAATTGATGTTTGGATGTTTCTATTATTAGCAATAATGGATTTGATTCTTAGTTATGGAAATTTCGAGAATTTACCAAATAGGGAGAGTTTCTCATCGCCCAAGTTTCAATTGGACAGAAACTTGGAATCATGCAACTTGGTTGCACGATGAATGAGAAATTTCATATTTGGAAATTAGACTAATTCATTGACAAAGTGTCAAGTGAAGGACTAAGAGATCGAGTACACAAAGTTGTGTGTTGATCAAGTCTACCACAAGAGTAACAAGGACATTTGTCATGATTTACTAAAGGTTTAGTAAATATGATCATACTTACAAGATTAAGTGTAATTCTGAATTGATTGAAAAAGTTTAAATCAATAGCAGAACAAATAAGAAGAATTAAGTAGGAAGAAAGATAAAAGTTTCTCCATTCTAAGAAGAAGGGAGAGTACCTTTTATGCTTTATGATAGGTCTTAATGATTAAGAACCATATCTCAATTGATCCTCTAAGTGAGTCTTAGTACAATTGTATGTTTAAGAAGAGGAATCAAGAATTGAAGAAATGGTTAAATCAAGAAGTCAATCATACTTCGTTCCGAAACAAGTCTTAGAGTTAAGATTGTGACATTGAGTGATAAATATTAAGAAGGTTTATAACTTCATCAAATGAGGAAAGTTGTGATGTCTTGGATAAGACAAAGACCAACTAGGACCTATTTATGAAGTGTTTTGATAAACATTGCACTAACTCTTGAATATTTGTTTGTCAAGAAATGTTTATTGACAAGAGAATCTTATATGTCAAGGAGTCAGTGGGAGTCATAATGGTCTTGAAAGGTTTCAAGAACAAATCAAATTAGACCTTATCGATCATCACTAGCACACGAGTTGAGGTTTACAACCTATCATGCTGACATTATTTTGTTTCTGTGCTGTTCCAATTGAGTTAATTATGCATGTGAGTTCTATGAGTTCTCATCTTGAACGCATAAAAGTCAAAGCACCTTAATCAATTAAAGGTACATTGATAGGAAAAGGTGAGCTGCTTAACTACTTGGAAGACATGGTGGGCAGATGTGCTACCATAAGGCAAGAAATCAAGATTAAGAAAGTTCGGTCCATATGAGTTTGAATTTGTCGTAAACTTTGGTTTTAACAAATTCACATGGATAGGAACACATACACCGTTTAAATCTAAGTGTCATAAGATTTCCTCCTTCATGAAAATGATTGTGAGGAAATACTTTCACTAACAAAGATTTTAAGAAGATAGTGATTGTAAAATTGCATTCTCGAATTCGATTATGGTTACGGTATCTCTTTCCATAATTTGAATTGTGAGGTTTGGCAATTATTATTAATTGTTTAGACACACATATGAACTATCTAAGGCAAAGGTGTATAAGTTCAAAAAGCCTTGATAAAAGGTTATCAAAGCATTAAGTATTAGAAACATGGACTTAAGAAATTCAATAGGTATTGTTTTTCTGAAAGTTAAGATGTTTATGAATACATGTCGAAGCTATTGAGAGCATAAGTGTTATGTTTATAATAATCATCATGATAGTGGGAGCATAAATGTTATGATTGAATGATTATTAAGGAAAGTATTGCAAAGTTAGCAATGTTAATTATAGAAAACAAGAGTCATACTTTGCAAAGTTGTAAGAGTTGAAAGGTTGTTTTGCTATAATTAACGGAGAGAATATTATGCTTCATTTCAAATCTAAAGGATTAGGTTGAGAAATGTTAATAAATTTAGTCAAAGGTTCATAGTGTGTTCTTAAAATTTCGATTATGATTACGGCATCCCTCTTCACAATTCGAATTTTGAGAACATAGCAAATAAAACATTATGCGTCGTGTCCCATACGCTTCGGGTATAGGATCGATTGCAAATGCTTTAATGTTTGACCATTCTAAAATTTTCCAAATGTCGAGCACATTTAGAGGGAAAAGGGACTAGAATTGGTTTTGACTAAAACAATTAAACAACTATCAAAGGACAACCCAAAGTTCAACGAGGATTGGTCGCTTGTGAGTAGTTGGAAGTATAGTATGGGAAAATATGGAAATGTTTCCATATTGGATGGACCGTATCGACATCATTACGAATAGATAAGATTCTATTAAAAATGAGTTGTCATATGGAACATATGGAAGTGTGTCCATATTGGGAATTGAATATTGAGAAATCTATGACTAGATTAGAAACTTCTATGCAAAAGGATGTTCAAAGAATGTGCTTTGAGTGAGAGACATCACGTCTATGGAATTGTCTTGTGGAATGTTAATAAATTTAGTCAAAGGTATATAGTGTGTTCTCAAAATTTCGATTATGATTACAGCATTCCTCTTCACAATTCGAATTTTGAGAACATAGCAAATAAAACATTATGTGTCGTGTCCCTAACGCTTCGGGTATAGGATCGATTGCAAATGCTTTAATGTTTGACCATTCTAAAATTTTCCAAATGTCTAGCGCATTTAGAGGGAAAAAGGACTAGAATCGGTTTTGACTAAAATAATTAAACAACTATCAAAGGACAATCCAAAGTTCGACGAGGATTGGTTACTTGTGAGTAGTTGGAAATATAGTATTGGAAAATATGGAAATGTTTCCATATTGGATGGACCATATCGACATTATTATGAATAGATAAGATTCTATTAAGAATGAGTTGTCATATGGAAAATATGGAAGCGTGTCCATATTGGGAATTGAATATTAAAAAATCTATGTCTAGATTAGAAACTTTTATGCAAAAGGATGTTCAAAGGAATGTACTTTGAGTGAGAGACATCATATCTAAGGAATTGTTTTGAAACAATCTCCGATAGAGGACTTTGTAATATCATTGGCAATAGTCTTTGTGACTTTGGTGCAGTGACATTACGAAAGGATCATTGCATAAAATGTTAGAATCTAGCATATTCAATAAGTGGCAAGAATTTGATATTCTTTCACTTATGAAAAAGGATTTGGAGTTATGAAATGAGTATGATTGGAAATGTGTTCATTTGATCTATTTCACAAAGTAAGAACCATAGGTAAACATTGTGTGCATGCTAAGAGCATGGGACAAGTGTAATAATTCAAGTAAGAAGTTGATTACCCGAAACGACAAATAATGAGTAATCGATATGGTGATAAGTAAAAGGTGTTTTATTTATGCTCAAAGGGTTGAGGCCATATGGTATTAGTATTATCCTTGTGTTTCACTTTGCATGTTTTGACTTCCTGAATAATTTAATTGGTTAAGAACAGTCAAATTATTCGAACGGGCCACAGTCGTTCATATGTTGGAAGTAGGTATGAATGAAGACTGTCGTGAATTGATGTGTGGATTGTCTAAACAGTATTAGACATAAGCAAATGTTTGTTGCAACGTTCATGAGTGCTTATGAATATGATTTGAGCATTGGATTAAACCCACGCTCACTTGGATCACTCCATGAATTATATCCCGAGTGATTGGTGAGACGATAACATCTTATATTCTTGAAACCGAGATGTGTGAGTTGTATCTTGCAAATCGGTTGCACATTGATAATATGTAAACGCACTAGTAACTTGGTGTTATAAAACATATTGTTGTGAGTGAGTGCAAGCAAGCATTGTATCAAAGTTTATCCGTTCCTTTCATCCAAAGTAGGATGAAAGCGATATATGTGGGCCCCTCGATGATTTAGTGATGACAAACGTAAATGCTCGGCCGGGCTAGGGCTAATTTGATTTGTTCAATTAGTCAGTCGTCATAAATCGGGAATCGAGATATAGTACAAAGAGAATGATTAGAAATCATGTCTCATAAGATATCTAGAATGGAGGAATGTATGATCCCTTATCTAAAGGACACGCGTATCTGATAGGATCAGAGTTGACAGCGGCTTTGGAAAGCTACGATTGTAGATCAGGATCTGAAGTCATACGCAGAATAGTTATTAGACTTATCCAAGTGGGAGACTGTTGCATTAGTGTCTAACTCCATAATTATTTTGGTATGTACTTGACCCGATGGTGCATGGTCCTTTTGGGTTGCCTTCACCAAAGCAACTTGATAGGATGAATTATGGAGAGAAAGGATTAAATATGATTTATTAATATATTATGAGAATAATATATTAAAGGAGAAATCATATTGTTTAATTGATATTAGTCAAGAATTAATTGGTAATTAATTTTGTGACTAAAAGAGATTAATTAAACTTAAGGGACTGGAATTGTAATTATAAGATAATTGCAATTGGGCCTTGGATTGCCTTGTATTAAGGAGTGGACGAATTCTATGGGGAAACCCAAGAAGAAATCGTCCAAGGCCTTAATTAAAGGAGTGTATGGGTTGCTTAGGGCTTAAGCATCCAAATTAGGGTTTCCTTGTTAGATAACCCTAATAGCCTCACTATATATAGATCCCTTAAGGACCAAAAACGTGGACATGACTCCTTCTAGGGTTAGAACACGTTTTGGGCAGCCTCCATCCTCTCTCATCTTCATCCTCTTGCTTATGGTGTTTGTGAACCATTAGAGGAGTGACATTTGTGACTCTAAGCTTTCTAAGGTCAATACAAGGAGATTTGGGATTGTTATTGCTACATAACAATCAAGGTAATATCTTAAACCCATTCTTATGTTAATATGATTACTTGTATGCTAGAATTAGGGTTTATAGTCTTGGATAAATTGCATGTACAATAGAGAAACCTAGATCCTAGCATTAGGGTTTGTATGAGCACATAGGATGTTCTTATGACTAAAACCCATCAGAATTATCATTAGAAGTCTTGGATACAATGCATGTTCAATTAGAGAAACCTAGATCCAAGCATTAGGGTTTGCATGTGCACATAGGAATGTTCTTATGGCTCAAACCCATCAGTGGTATCAGAGCCTTGATTGGTTTCTATTGAATTGATGTACTAGTTGCTTGATTGTTGATTGCAAAATTCGATTTTTGTCTTCTGCCTGATGAACTCGGCGAGTCCCATAGTGGTACTCAACGAGTAGGCCTCAACTCGGCGAGTCCATTGTGGTACTCGGCGAGTTCGAGCATCAGAAGGAGCTAAGTTCGGGATTTCTTGTTGTTTATCTTAAGGAAACTTGCCTTTATCTTAATGGGTCAATATAAATCGGATTTTAACATATATTTGAGTATATCCTTGACCTAATTAAAGATATTTACCAATAAATTGAATAATAATTTCCTTATGTGATAATTGATTGATTATTTTATTAAATTGGTAAATTGTTTTGCAAGAAATAATTAAATAAATCAAATATGGATAATTATGTGATTAAATGTTAATTTGGATTATTTGTTATTTGATCCCACTACTAGATAAACAGCCTTTTACGACGCTCATTGCGCGTCGTAAAAGGATCAGACGACGCGCAAATGCGCGTCAAGGAAGGCTCTGTCATAAAGAGAGATGACGCGCATTTACGACGCTCATTTACGACGCGCAATTATGACGCGCGTTTACGACACGCAATGCGCATCAAGGAAGACCCTGTAATAAAGGAAGACGACACGCATTCATGTGTCGTAACCTTACGACGAGCGTGTTAATGACACGCAATGCGTATCAAGAAAGCCCCTGTCAAGAAAGGCCATGTCATAAATGAAGATTACACACATTTTTGCGTATCATAATTTTAAATGTTTAAAAAAAATATTATTTATAGATTTTAAATTAAATTTTCATTTAATGTATCATAATAGAAATAAAATATCATATACAAAAAATACAATCCATTGCATAATATAAAATAAAATTTCATACACAAAAAATAAAATAAATTGCACAAATTATAATATGTCATACAAATAATCATTCCAATGTTAAACAAAAATAATACATTGCTAACATGGGTTATACATTCCTATAAAACTATCAAATAATCATCCAACTATGTTTCTTACTGGAATATGTGTGGAATTGTCTCCTTCATCAGCCTCCATGTCCCAAGTCTGATCTACCTTCCTTATCTATATGTATAACAAAGACACATAAATATATTATGAATTTGTGATCTGATCTAAAATAAGAGTGTTGAATGTTGGTTGTACCTTGTGCTTAATTTCAGCGTCTTCAATCCTTCTACACAGATTTCACTGAAACAAGAGAATGAAATCCTTTTTGAAAACACACAGCTACACCATTCTATTGGGAACAACTAAGATGATGTAATAATAAAAAACATGATATTAAGTCCATTTGATAGGAACTAATATAAACCAAATTCTAACATGATTATATGTAATATATACATGGAAGAGAACGAAAAAGACCTAATACCTAATATCGGAAACAGAAAAATAGGTTTTATACGCAACAGTGAAAGAAAATGGTTTTCGATTTGTGTTTGTATTTCTGACACGAGATGTTAACAGCAAGTCTCCAACAGGTCCAAGACTAACCCTCAATCGGTATTCAAAGCTACAAAATAACAAAATGTAGTTTGAATTGATGCAATTGAGAGACTCACAGCAGCTGCAACGGGTTTCTTCCCACTAAACATACTTGTTGCTGACCTTCTACCAAATTCCTCTCGAACAAATGCAATATCTAGCCCAAATCTACCAATATATGTAACCCCACAATTAAAAAAACTCATTATTATACATAAATACAATGTATTTTTTTATTAACCTACTTATAATTTCCCTTATAGGATTATTAGATTGATAAGTAGGGTAAAATTGCTTATGATTTTTTGATTCTTTAGTGACTAATTTGATACTACCAAATTCCTTATATACCCTTGTTTGATGTATTACTTTCCTGCCTCTATGAGACACATTTTGTAATCAATTACCTGAAATTGCAGCCTTGATATTCTCTAGATTTCAAGCAGTTCACTTAGTCTTTTATGGAAAAAAATATCTAACCAAAGCATTTCATCAAAAAATATCCAACAGCTCTCGTGGTAGCAACCCCCTTTTGATTCACCCTGCCACCTGTAGTCCCGTCAACCACTTCACTTGTCTGAGCTGGTGCCACTTTGTTTTGTTCGTATAGTTCCAACATTTGTTTGCTCACCTCTGAAAGAAAAAAAACAAAAAAACAAACAATGATGACGATGACAAATATTTATATTAGTTTATAAGGGCAGAATTGGAAAAAGGAAAGGAGAGGGACCATCTAGATGATCATGCTTTAGCTAAAATTGAGAAAATATACATTGGAGGAAATAAGGCTGCAGTTTGAGGATTGGAAAAATGACGAATATTTATATTTGTTTTTGTCTTTAGACATTTCGGGTTACATGAGTATAGGGCTGCAGTTTGAGATTGGAAGAAATAAAAATAACATGAAATATCAAGTTTCTATTAATTTTGTTGACAATCATCTTTAAAATATAGCTTACCTTTTCTGAAATTTTAGCCAGTTCCTCCAGCCATTGTCTCTTAGACTTTTCCCTTCTAGCACTTCAACTAGGGTTCTAGGGATTCATACCAAATGTTAACTGGTATCATGGAAAATAAATAGTAGCCATACCACCGAAGTTGTTGGACATCTATTTCTCTCTTCAAGACCTAAACAAAAAAGAAAGAAAATCTTAAGGATATTAACAAGGGGAACTGTTACTTCCACGGACATTTTTGATACTACACTGATGCATACCAAGCACCTTTTGACAATGCATCAGATACAGGTTGTGACCTCCCAAAATCACCTGCTCACATTAATTTTCTTTTTAACTAATAATATGACATTATCAATCTCACCATATTCACTACCTGATTAGCTTGGATAATGAAAACACTCTGCTGAGAAATTCCCAAAACCATAGCCATAATACTCGTTGATCCCTGCATTTGTCTCATCATAGTTTAGAGCATGTGTCCAGTAGTAATCATAAATCCCTTCATCAGTTGCATTGTCATCTATCACAACATTCCCAATCTGTACAATCACAATACAAAACACCCATTGGTTGTATTCGTGCTTATGTGGCGTCTGTTACATGTGACAAGACTTGTTTTTTCTTGTTTCGTCTACTAACTACTTACCGCAATCCCACGAAGATTAATGTTTGTTCCATTAGTTTTCTTGTTTTCTGAGAGAATGAGAGAAGCAAGCTGGGGTACGTAGTGACCTGCTAGAAGTCTCACTTGTTCAGTAACTTTTTTAGTCAGCTTTACCTAATAATCACATATTAAACTAGTTAAATAAATATTAAATATTTTTCCAGCCTAAATTACCTATTAAATAAATATTTTACCAGTGTAGATAGAAGGTCTCCAACATTAAGTGGAAGTCCAGCCCCATCAACCATCCATGGTTTTTATTAGATAATCCGTTTGTCTGTGCTGCCTTCACTCCAGTAGTTATTAATTCGTTCAATCTTACCTAAAAGAGCATTAAAAAAAAGTTAAACTTATATAAAGCAAAAAAAAGTTATAAAATAATTGGTATATTAAGAGGTAACATGGTACAAGAAAAACAACCCCTAATTCACTTTCTGCCACAACACTCAAATCAGAAAACCCATATGTAGATATTTGAAGCTCACTGTAATAAAACATTCTCAAAGGTTTGATCATGGCAGGAGTTTGGTATTGAAAAAGGGAACACAATGGAAGTAGTAAAGATAAAGGCATGCCTAAAGAAATATCATCCAACAAGTAGTGATTACCTTCTTCATTCCCCAGTTTGTTGTTAGTATCCACGACCACTGGAATGTATGAAATTTCCCCTTCCAGCTTTAAGATCTGTCCTAAAAGTAAAATCAACAACAACAACATTAACACCATAACAGGAATAGTAAAAAAAAAAGCAGGAACATTAATAACTTGAAATTAAGATTGTGTGCTAAACAATAAAATTCGGCCATGTATTCCTTGACCCAACAAATTAATTATTTCTAATTAGTTGCAGATGTGAAATCGCCTAATGGGCATTTGAAATCTGAAATCAATTAAGTGATTCATTAACTAATGTGAAGTTGTGAACCGATTGAAATCAATAAATTGAGTATAATCAATAAATTCAATCATACCAGTTGCTTCAATCGAATCCTAATTTATAAGGAAAATAAAAAATCAATAGCAAAACTGGTAGATTTTGAGACCAATTAGACAAAACGTTGGTACCAGGGTACCAAATTGGCGTTCCAAAAATGCAAAATTGGCGACCCAAACTCCAAATTGGCGATCCCAATCACGTATTAGACCAAATCCGTTCGCTAAAAACACGTTCCAGCAATCGATTTTGCCATTCAGTGGGGTCGTTGAGTTTCCGTACCGAAGTACGTTTCCGCCTACGATCGGAACGATAACGTACCATGATTGGGAACGAAACGTTTAGAACATGGATCATGGATGATAGAGCGATCCCTGTGACTATGGGGAAGAGTTGTTGGGTTCCTCATGAAACATCGAAGGTTTTAGAGATTATGGGTTTCAATCCTATGAAAACATTGGAGCAAGTCAATTTGAAATTGAGCCGAAGGAGTACCATGAATGTAGGAAAACACTGTTTCCTCCCGGATCGAACTCTGATGGCCCAGACTTCATTGTCTCCGGTTTTGCCTCCAAATCCTTCACATCTCCTGATTTGACCTATATATTCTCCTCAAAAGAGATTTTCTCCTATTATCAGCGTTTCAGGAACCCAAATTAACCTGAGTAACCTAATTTTTAGGTATTTTTATTATACGAAGAAAAGTGATTAACACCTGGTGTAACTTCTCCATGAAATTTTCATCATCCCTTTCAATTGCATCGTCGTCACCCCTTATGTAAAGCAGGTAAGTATTCAGAGTATAGATGAACATGTTGTCGCCAGAAATCAAGTGTGACTGCGTGGAATTTGCAAGGTGCTCGTTATACATTGCAATATGTCCAAGCCAATGAATCACGGCTAAAATAGTAGGAAACATGTGAGGCGATCCAGGGGATTTTAAGGCCGACTTGTTGACAAGGGTAAATGTTGATTCAAACCCTAGAAATAGCTCCAAAAGGGTCAGTGATGTGATGGGGAAATGATTTTCAATGTAATATAGAGGAGGTTGCTTCAAGCCCTAGAAACCACATGACGTCGAGAATAATGAAGAAGCTAAGGGGGTGTTTGAGAGTGATGTATGTTCTTGTTCTGGATGTGTAGCTGAGAGGCATCGTGCTTGAAGGTGGTTGCAATCAACATTTATTTTTGGTAGAAGATAGGTGAAGTGAGGAGTTCAATCGATGTTTTTAGAGTGAAATCGGAGATAGGAGAGCCGAAGAGGAGAGAATCACATAAGCATGAAATGTGGATTGATTTTTTAGGGTTCAATGGTGGTGAAGCGGATAGGAGAGGAGGGAGAGGGGAGAATCGATTGCGAAGATGAAAGATAGAAGGTAGCAAAAAACAAGGCGGTTTTTCAAAATTTTGGGGATTTCATTTTCACCCGTATCTACTAAACACACGCGTTCATTAAAATTATAAAGCGACACTTATAGAAGACACCCATTTAAGATACAGCGCCCTCCGTGTTCTTAATTTTTTTCTTATGACACTAATTTAAGGTCACGCAATAATGCGTGACTTAAATCCTTAATTTTTTTGAAGAGATGACACTTTTTTAATGTCACTCTCTTTTGCGTAACATAAATCAATGAGTGTCGTGGTTTGCGCGTCATAAAAGGGTCTTTTTCTTGTAGTGTCCCTTATGTTTTGAAAAGTTCAAAACTTGTCCTCAAGTTTTGAAAATATGTTTTGTGATTAAAAGTTTAATTTAGACAATTTAAATTTCAAACCCTAGAATTTTACAAGTTTAAAATTCAACCCTATACTAATATAATATTACAAGATTTATATATATATATATATATATATATATGTATGTACGTATAATTAAAATGCTAGTCTTACCGTTAGTAGGCCTCATTCACGAAGCCGATCTATAAGGTGGGTATAAGGTTGCTGCCTATAAAATGGCGCTTAATGGGTGTACACTCTCACCCACCGCTTGCTTAATCGGTGGAGGTTCGTTAGCCGAACGGGTAGGATAGGGAAACTCAATCTCTTCATTAAAAGTATACTATTAAATATAAAGTAACTACATGTTTTTCAAATTCCCAATCCTAGTTACTTTAGGAAAAGTGAATTGATGCAATCCCATGAAATTACACTTTGCACCCTTACTAAGAAGTTAGTGGAGCGTGTGTGGTTTACCGGCACACTAATTGGTTCTAAGAAAAGGTGGCAAAGGGTGATTCATTGTTTATCATAGTTCGATGGAGCGTGTGTGGTTTACCGGCACATCGAATAGGTGATTGTTACAATGAAGGCACCGTGTACATTTGCATGGTTATTCACACCCACTTTGTGATCCTCGGTATCCCAGTCACAAACGAGAGGGGCATATCGAGATTTAAACATGCCATTAAAAAGTTCATTGAATCTCATCGAAACCTAGGAATTCTCAATACATTTAGAACTTAAAGTTAGGTTTTCATGGTGGAGAATTAGTGAATCGTCATTCACTTACCTTCAAATTGTTTGCATGTTAGATTACGGCATCCCTTTTCTAATATGTAAATAATGTTGTTGGATCCTAGCCCTAATTTTTCTTATTGTGTGATAATTAGGGATTTTAAATTCTAATCAATCTTTGTCCTTTCTATTTGTAGATGTCGAATGCGAACAACGCTGCTGCTAGCTCGTTCACATTGATGAGCCTTTGCCAAAAGGTGACTTTCGATGAAACAAACTTTATTGAATGGATAAGATACATTCACACGATTGCTCGCTACGAGGACAAGGAGTATGTCCTTGATGAGAAGCTCGAGAAAATCAACCCAGAAATCGCTACTCCGGCTGAAATGACTGCTTTTGAGAGTCATGAACTTGATGTGATGAAGGTTCATTGCATCATGATAGCCACAATGAACGCTGAATTCCAAAAGTCCTATGAGGACATGTATCCGTACGAAATACACCAAGACTTGTTGGAGAGATACCACCAAAACGCGAGGCAGGAACGTTACGAGATCTTCACTAACATGATCTCCGCTAAAATGGGACATGGTGAATCTCTAACCGTACACTTGCAAAAGATGCAAAGGTATGTCGATCGTCTTCACAAGTTGAATGTCGACTTTGGGGAAGATTTGGCTATCGACATGGTCCTTCACTCCTTGCCTCCGTGTTACAACCAATTTAGGATGACCTACTACATGAACAAGGAAGAGGTCACCCTAAATAAACTCCAAGGTTTCCTTAGGGTTGCTGAGAGCAACCTCAAGGACAAATCTGTTGCACCCACTCCCAATCCACCCGCTGCTCCTGTTTTGGCCATTGGGCAGGGAAGAGGCAAGAAGAGGAAGGCTCCGTCTAAGAGCCACCGCAAGGGAAAGTCCCGAGATGGTTCCTCTTCTAGTGGGACCAAAGTTGATCCTGCTAAGCCTAACCCTAACCCAAAGGAGGTAGAGTGCTACCATTGCCACAAAATAGGGCATTGGAAGAGAAGCTGCCCAGAATAACTGCAAGCCATCAGGGAAGGAAAGATCAAGCCGTCTTTCGCAGGTATATACACAATTAAATCTAATGATTCATCTCATGCTATTTCTTGGGTCCTCGATACCGGGTGTGGTTACAACATTTGTTCTGAATTGCAGGGACTAAGAAGAAATAGAGATGTGGAGCATGGAAGAATAAATCTAATCATGGGGATCAGAAGATCGTCGTCTGTGACCAAGATTGGAGTGTATTCTCTAGTGCTTAGTAATGGATTATGTTTGGAATTAAATAATTGTTGCTACTCGCCAGAAATGGCAAGAAACATCATTTCATTTCATGGTTTGTTTAGACAAGGATTTAGATTGTCTTTTTAATAATGAGAATAGTTCAATTTATGCTTATCTAAATGGTGTCTTATATTTTGAAGCAATGCCATGTAATGGAATTTATGAAACTGTTATGATTGTAGATAACCTAGGAAATGATGTTTTATGTATGGATTCTTCCAATAGTATGGATAGAGCATCCTTGTGGCATTGTCGTCTTGGACATGTCAACAAGAAGTGCATAGCCCAACTCCAAAAGGATGGAGTGTTGGAGTCATTCGACCTTAGGGAATATGACACATGTGAGTCTTGTTTACTTGGAAAGATGACCAAGTCACCCTTCACTAGCACATGTGAAAGGGGTGAAGGTTTATTGGACCTCATACATACCGATGTATGTGGACCCTTTAGATCAACCACAAAGGATGGGAACCGCTTCTATGTGACTTTTACCGATGACTATAGTAGATATGGGTATATCTACTAAATCAAACAAAAGTCAGAAACATTTGAAAAGTTCAAAGAGTTCAAGAATGAAGTGGAGAATCAATTGGGCAGGAAAATCAAGATGCTTCGATCCAATCGAGGAGGAGAGTACCTAAGTCTTGAATTCCACGACTATCTAAAAGAGTGTGGAATAGTTTCACAATTGACGCGACCTAGGACACCGCAGTTGAATGGTGTGGCAGAAAGGCGTAATCGAACCTTGTTAGACATGGTCCGTTCTATGATGAGTCGTGCTTCACTACCTATCTCATTCTGGGGGTATGCCTTAGAGACTGCCACCCATATCCTTAACCGAGTCCCTACTAAGAAGGTTGCCAAAACACCTCACAAGATGTGGACAGGGAAAGCTCCCTCGTTAGCACATATCAAGGTTTCGGGTTGCGAGGCTTTCGTAAGACGAGATACTCATGACAAGCTCGAACCTCGTAGTGAGCGATGTATTTTCATTGGCTACCCGCAGAAATCCTTTGGATATCTCTTCTATAGACCGAAGGAAAATGTTGTCTTCGTTGCGAGGAGAGGAGTTTTCCGAGAGCGAGAACTCATAAGCCAAGGAGGTAGTGGGAGGCAAATCAAGCTTGAAGAGATTCAAGAATCGATTGATGAAGGAACCTCTACCGCTCGTGCTCAACCAGAGGAGGAAACTCCAGTTGAACCGATTGACGAATCCTTACCTCTTAGCCGTTCCGAAAGAGTTAGAGTTCAACCCCAGTTTTATGGTTTTCAGATTACTACCGAAGGGGACACGTATATTAGTGATGGTACACTGATAAATCTAGATGAACCTAATAGCTATAAGGAAGCGGAGTCTGTGAAATGGAAAGAGGCAATGGACAGCGAGATCCAATCCATGTATGACAACCAAGTTTGGAATTTGGTTGATAATGTGCCCGGACGTAAGACCGTTGGGTGTAAATGGATCTTCAAGAAGAAGAACGACATGGATGGAAACGTACACACATATAAGGCGCGATTGGTTGCAAAGGGCTTTACTCAAACTCTCGGAGTTGACTATGATGAGACCTTCTCACCAGTTGCGCAGATAAAGTCTATTAGAGTGATGCTAGCTATTGCCGTATTTCATGATTATGAGATTTGGCAAATGGATGTCAAGACCGCTTTCCTTAATGGAAAGTTGGCTGAGGATGTTTACATGGATCAGCCAGAGGGTTTTGTTGATCCGAAGCATCCAAATAGAGTGTGTAAGCTTGAGAAGTCCATTTATGGACTTAAGCAAGTGTCTCGCAGATGGAATCTTTGTTTCGATGAGAAAGTCAAAGAGTTTGGATTTGTACGAAGCGAAGATGAATCGTGTGTATATGTCAAAGCCAGTGGGAGTATAGTAAGCTTCCTCATTCTGTATGTTGATGACATACTACTCATAGGAAACGATGTCCCAACACTGCAGGAGGTTAAGTCCTGGCTCGGGAAGTGCTTCGCTATGAAGGATCTCGAAGAGGCTTCCTATATTTTAGGAATAAGGATAGTGAGAGAAAGAAGTAAGACACTAATAGGACTTAGTCAGAACACTTACTTATATAAAGTACTAAAACGTTTTAGTATAGAAAATTCGAAGAAGGGAGAATTACCGATACAAAGTAATGCCAAGTTGAGTAAGACTCAAAGTCCGAGTACCGAAGCTGAAATAGCAGAGATGAGCCGAGTTCCATACGCTTCCACAGTTGGCTCAATCATGTATGCTATGACTTGTACTCGCCCTGATGTAGCCTTTGCTTTGAGCATGGTTAGTAGATATCAAGGGAACCCTGGCATAGCCCATTGGATTGCGGTCAAGAATATCCTTAAGTACCTTCGGAGGACCAAGGAATGGTTTTTAGTCCTCGGGGGGAGTGACGACTTGAAGGTGCGAGGGTATAGTGACGCCAGTTTTTAGACCGATAGGGACAACTACCGTTCGCAGTCGGGCTGGGTCTTTACCCTTAATGGAGGAGCAGTAACTTGGAAAAGTTCCAAGCAGGAAACCGTAGCTGATTCAACATGCGAATCAGAGTACATTGCAGCGAGAGAAGCGTCGAAGGAGGCAATATGGTTAAAGAACTTCATTGGTGATCTTGGAGTTGTGCCTGCCATAAAGGAGCCTATGGAAATTTTCTGTGATAATGAAGGAGCGGTTGCCTTGACCAAGGAACCAAGGGATCATGGTAGATCTCGTCATATCGACAGAAAGTATCACTTTATTAGACATCGTGTAGAAGAAGGAAAACTCGTGGTTAGGAGGATATCATCAGAAGATAACCCAGCAGATCCGCTTACGAAGGGACTGAGTAGGGTTAAGAATTTGCAGCATGCTATGAGTATTGGACTGAGAGATAATATTAGATTAGATTAGATAGTTTTAGAAACTTGTAATAGATAAATGTAATTAACATTTGATGATTAAATAAAGGAGTATTATTTATAAGTAAAGCTATTGTCTTATGTTAATTGTTTAACTATTGTTTCACTTTGCATGTTTTGATTTCCAAAATAATTGAGTTTATTTAGAATAATCGAATTATTCAAACAGTCCACAATCGTTCATATTTTGGAAGTAGGTATGAATGAAGATTGTCATGAATTGGTGTGTAGATTATCTAAATGGTATTAGACATAGCAAAAGTTTGCTGCAACGTTCATGAATGCTTATGAACTAGTTTTGAGCATTGGAACAAACCCGCGCTTGCTGGAATCACCTTATGGAATCTGACGAAAAGGTTGATCGCAAGACGATAATATCATATGGTCTTAAAACATAGATATATGGTTTGTTATTTGTTAATTGCTTGTACATTGATAATGCGAAACCGCATCAGTAAATTGATGTTATAAAACGCATTGTTGTGTATAATTGATTAATGAATAAGTAAATGCATATTAAGTCGAAGTTTATCTGTTACTTTTATCCTAAGAGGGTAAAAGCGATATCTCGGCTGCTCGATGATTTGATTTGACTTGTGTGTTGGGCCCGGTCAGAACTAAATTGATGTGTTTGATTAAGTTCTATGTCAAATAAATCTAAGATCGTGAAACCAACTGCCGGACAATTGGTTCCATAGAATTGTCTGCATAATATCTAAACAGAGGACTGTACGATCCCTTATCTAAAGGACAAGATTGATAAGATCAGAGTTTGACAGCGTCTTTAAGAGTTACGATTGCTAATCGGATTGTGCTTGTGTATATAGTTACTAGACTTATCCAAGTGGGAAACTGTTGGAATAGTGTCTAAGGCTACAACTATATTAGGCAAGTATTTGACCCGGTTGTGCATGGTCCTTTTGGGTTGCCTTCACCATAGCAACTTGACAGGATGATTTATAATGAGAGAAGAAATATTATTAATATATTATGAGAATAATATAAGGAATAATAATATTGTTATTTGATTAATATAAGTCATAAATTAATTAGGAATTAATTTGGTGACTTAAAGAGATTAATTGAATAAAGGGGTATAAACTGCCAATTGATTGATAGTTGTACTTTGGGCTATAATCCCTTATGGATAAGGGGTGGAAGATTTTAAGGTTAGGATAGGCCTAGAAATCATCCAAGGGCTTATCATAAGGAGATGGGATTGCTTAGGGCCTAAGTTATCCAATTAGGGTTTAAGGGTGAAACCCTAGGATCCTCACTAGTATAAATAGACCCTTGGGGTCAAGGAAATCAGCACTCTTGCTTTTGAAGAAACCCTGGCCGACTTCCTCCCCTCTCCTCTATCTCTAATCATTCTCTTGCTAAGTTGGTGTTTGTAAGCCATTATAGGAGTGACATTTGTGACTCTAAGCTCCAAGGACAAGAAGATTCAAGCAAGTAATTCAAGGTGATCTTTCAGATCTGATTTCTTATGTTATTTTACTAGAATTATCATTAGAAGTCTTGGATACAATGCATGTTCAATTAGAGAAACTTAGATCCAAGCATTAGGGTTTGCATGTGCATATAGGAATGTTCTTATGGCTCAAACCCATCAAAAATTTCATTGACTCCTTGAATGAAGTTGATTGGATTAAAGCCATGCAGGATGAGCTTTATGAATTCGAACGTCATCGTGTGTGAACTCTTATTCCCAAACCTCAAGGAAAGACTAGCATTGGCACTGGCTAAGTTTTAAAGAACAAAATGGATGAAGACGGAATCATCATAAGAAACAAAGCTAGCCTTGTGGCTCAAGGGTTTTGTCTGCTTGAAGAGTTAGACTATGATGAAACATTTTCTCCTGTTGCAAGAGTTGAAGCGATTCGTCTATTCCTAGATTTTGCCTCCTTTATGAACTTCAAAGTCTACCAAATAGACGTCAAGACTTTGTTTCAACATGGAAATCTTCAAGAAGAAGTCTTTCTAAAACAACTGCTAGGGTTTCAAAATGAAGAGTTTCCAGATCATATGTATCGTCTTGATAAAGTTGTTTATGGCTTAAAGCAGGCTCCTAGAGCATGGTATGACATATTGGCAAGCTGTCTATTCTCAAGTGGATGAAAATGAAGAATGACCGATAACACTCTATTCACAAAGCAATCAGGATCTCATATCATTCTTGATCAAGTGTATGTGGACGATATCATCTTCGGATCCACTAATGAAAAGCTAAGTTCAGAATTTGCGAAGGTCATGGGCAAGAAGTTCGAGATAAGCATAATGGGTGAACTGACTTTATATTTAGGCTTGCAGGTCAAACAACTAACAAATGGTATTTTTGTTTGACAATCTAAATATATTGCAGATATGTTGAAGAAGTATGGTTTCTCTGATTGCAAACTACCAAAGACTCTGATGTCTTCATCAACGTCTTTTGGTACTGATGAAAGTGGCACTAATGTGAATGCAACTCTATTTCAAGGAATTATAGACTCTCTACTCTATCTTACAACCAATTGCCCTGACATTATGTTTGCTACCCTATTGTGTGCTCGTTATCAAGCCAGTCCTAAGGAATCTCATTTTCACGCTATGAAAAGGATATTCTGGTACTTATAGCACACACCCAAACTTGGGTTATGGTATCCTTGTGACTGTGATTATGGAGGGTGTAGCATTGATTGTAAAAGCACTTCAGGAGGAGCTCAAATTCATGGAAATAGATTGGTAAGCTGGTCCAGCAAAAAGTAGACATTAGTGGCTTGTTCTATTGCTGAGGCTGAATATGTTGTTGTTAGAAGGTGTCGTGCTCAGATTCTATGGATTCAAAATCAACTCTTGGATTATGGTCTAAACTTCTCAAAGATACCCATCTTCTGTGACAACACTAGTTCCATTCAGATGATACAAAATCCAGTGCAGCATTCTAAGACTAAGAACATCGACATCCTTCATCATTTCATCAGGTCCATAGTTAAAAAGGGAAAATGGAGTTTTTTACATCCCATCCACTGATTAATTGGCTCACATTTTCACTAAATCGCTGGACGAGAAGAATTTAAACAAATTAATTGCAGATCTTGGCATGCTTTCAATGATTTAACTGCTTTCTAACTGTTTTGATTGCTTATGATTGATATCTAAAAAAACACAAAAATACAAAAACAAATGTTATTTTTATTAATTTTACAGACGTTTACAAAAGTTTGTTTAATCCTGCTTCTAGTATTTACATGTATTCTCTTTTCTCTCTTTTCATCTTTCCGATCTATCTAAATCTTGTTTGCATCTTTTTTTTTTCAGAATTTGTAAGATCCTGAAAGATCTCAATGCTCTTGGAGCTGAGAAAAGGAGTGGCATCATGTCCTCTTATTTTTGCAAAAAACCCTTTTCTCATCCACTAACGGTTATGGATGCAAAGAGCAACCATTGATGCAGTAAGTCTTGTTTTCGTATACTGACTTGTAATCTGATTACACCTCGAATGCCATCATGTTGATCTTGAGGATACAATGTTTTAATGGATTTGATCCAGTTAACTTGTTGGTTACAAAGACTTATCTCGGCTTCTCTTATGCTCTTGATAAACAAGAATACTGAAGTTTATCCAAAACGTCTTAATGATAAATAGCTTCATCATTCATGATTTATGGTGATATGAGTTGTATATTGATGTATTTATCCCCACTAATGTTTTCTTTTATAGTCAGCTTCTAAGAATAGATATCTCAAAAAATGGAAATGCATTAATGACCATTCAATTCCAAAGATTTGATGGAATTAGTCTTTATCACCTTTATGAAAAAGTTGAACATATTTCCCTGTTTAAACTATTTTCTCTTTCGACTAATTCTTTTGTTTGTATTCTTATATTGTGTATTCTTTTGTGCCATTTTGGAAAGGAATCCAATGGTGGAAACTCTAATCCTAGTATGCAACTTTTGACACATTATCGTCCCTAGAAGCATGTTGTATGTGACTAAATCTCTCTAAGTTTCTCATTAGTGAGACCATCTGCTGAGAACATTGAGTCACCCTCTCACGCTGATTGTCTAGCATTGTCTAAACTTTCAAAGTGAGATTGCCTGGTCCAAATAATAAAAATATTGATAGAAAGGTTGGGGTGTTCGTTTTTAATTTAACCATCTTTACCTGGCCCTATCCCTGTAAGAATGCTTGTCGTATGCATCAAATCTCATGTTTTGTTGAAACATTAAGCATAACCCAATGACTTACCCTGATTGCATAGTTATCAGTGTAAGAGTTACTTTTCTGGTTCTTAAATGAAAAAGGGTTGTTCATGTCCCTGACCTCCTAGTCTGAGGTATGACATGGTACCGTTATGATTTAACGGTGAATCTTTGATTCTATATTACAACTTATTCCATGATACGGAAGTTTAAACCACTTCATGTTGATGAGTTATACTGTTAATGATTCACGTTGATTTCACCTCAGTCTGACTAAAACCATCCATTCTCTCTACAAGTCTTCTAATACAGAACTTGATGATTCACTATGTAAAACCACACACTGATAAAAGTTTGAAAGCATGTGCTGATGGTTAGTCTATGTACCAAAGACTATCATACGCACCAATCCATTCTTTCACTGATATTCGTCTTTAGAATTTTATGATTCAGCATATGATACGAAATGCTGATGAGAATTCAAAAAATCTTTGCTGATGGGTACATTTCATTCTAGAATGTATTACACGTAACATACCATTCTTGCCTTTTTTCTTCTAACAAAAGTGATTAATGATTCAACATATGAAACCAAACACTAATGATATCACACAATACTATGTCATTGAATGGTAGTTTAAGCCCACATTATCAGGAGACATCAAAATCTTACTAGACTACAAGTTGAAACTCTATTATGCTCGAAGTTCTTTTCTTATGTCAAAAAGGGGGAGAAAATCTTGGTAAAACTAAATATCTCGCTGAAGAAATCTCGCTACTAGAACTACAAAAAAAAGCACATTCTAAAAGGAAGTCAGGTCAAGCTGATATCAATGTTCTCGCTACTAGAACTACATAAAAGCACATCCTAAGGGGGAGTCAAGTCAAGCCGATGTCAACGTTCTCAATTCAGCTTAAGCTCATTATCTATTCATCTACCCTCTGTTGCAATTCATAAGTGCTTGATAATTCATTCATCTTCTCAAGGGGAGAATTCGTTAAAACTGCAAGAGTCAAGATTTCACTCTTACTCTCAGGAGGAGCACGATCCAAAACCATTCATTGAAGATTAGTTTTAACATCATCAGATAGGGGGAGATTGTAAGGGCACAACTTATGATATGATAAGTCAAACACATGACAAGCTGATAGATCAGCATTAGCATCTACTACATCTATAGTGCCAACATTTCAAGCTTATCATCGTCAGATTATATTACAGTTATCTGATTATAATCTTTTGTATATTAGGTAATGATATAGATAAGTATAGAATAGATCATAGATCTGGTATCTTTGTGATAAGATCGATTCTTATTATAGATTAGAAGCAATCCCTTGAATGATGGGATATACATGTATAGATTAGTTTATATATAACATTAGGGAATAACCTAATGTTGTGCTCGTGGATTTGTGTCAATCGTCTTTGTGACGAACTCATCTTCTTGGTGAAGACAAAACTCTCTCTTTGTGAAAGACACAATTTGGAGAAGTTCTGTGTTATTTACTTTCTATTTATTTTTTTGCTTACATTAGTTTTATGTTTGTTCTTAATACTTGAAGTTTATTCGATCGATACAAACCTTCAAACACCCTTCTAAACTCGTTATGGTCATTACGAGTTCGTGGTGATGCCCTTTAGGCTTACCAGTGCTCCAGTAGCATTCATGGATCTCATGCACCGTATATGCAGGCCTATGATGGATCAGTCTATGATTGTATTTATTGATGACATCCTAATCTATTCCAAGACATAGGAACAACATAAGAAACATCTAAGAGAGGTGTTGGTGACCTTGAAGAGGGAGAAGTTGTATGCAAAGCTCTCGAAGTTTGATTTTTGGTTGCGCGAGGTGTTGTTTCTAGGATACCTTGTCAACCAGAATGGTATCATGGTCGATCCGGCCAAGGTTAAGGAAGTAATGAGGTGGTAGCTTCCGAGGTCTCCATATGAGTTTCATAGGTTCCTTGGGTTGCAGGTTACTATTAGAGATTCATTCAGGATTTCTCCAAGCTAGAGGTGCCTTTGACCTGGTTGACGAAGAAGACCATCACCTTTCATTGGGGGCCTAAGCAACATGCAAATTTTGAGACTCTGAGACAAAGGTTGTGTGAAGAACCAATTTTGACCCTGTCGGAGGTTGTTGAGAACTTTGTGGTATGTTGTGATGTGTTGATCACGTGTTTGGGTGTAGTTCTGATGCAGTGTGGTCATGTGATTTCCTACACTTCGAGACAGATGAAGCCTCATCAGGCCAACTATCCTACGCATGATTTGGAGTTAGGGCTGTGGTTTTCGCCCTCAAAATTTAGCAATATTACCTCTATGGGGTCCAATGTACCATTTACACAGATCACGAGAGTTTAAGGTATCTGATAGATCAGCCAAATCTGAACTTGAGGCAGCGTAGGTGGTTGGATGTGGTGAAGTATTATGATTATGAGATCCTTTATCACCCGGGGAAGGCTAATGTGATGGCTGATGCTCATAGCCGCAAGGTGGCTACCTCCCCGATCAGAGATGTGTGTCTGAGGATGACCATGATTACTCCGCTTCTGGAGTAGATTCGGGAAGCACAGGTTGAACCTATGAAGGAGGAACACCAGAACAGAGAGTGTATAGTGGGTTAGGTGTCTTCATTCGATTATGATAGTCGGGGTTTGTTGACTCTTCATCAGAGGGTGCAGGTTACATATTGGGGTGGCATGCATCAAGTTTTGATGGAGGAAGTGCACAATTCGAGGTTCTCCATTCATCCTGGAGAGACAAAAATGTATAAAGATCTCCATCCAGATTATTGGTGGTTGTGCATGAAGCGGCATGTTGCCTGGGTATGTGGAGAGGTGTTTGACTTGTAGGAAAATGAAGGTCAAGCACCAGCGATCTCACGACAAAATGGATTCGTTAGGTATTCCCTTTTGGAAATGGGACAATATCATGATGGACTTCATTACGAAGTTATCATGGACGGCACGAGGAGTGAATTCGATATGGGTCATCATGGATTGAATGGACAAGAGCATGCATTTCATCCCGATTTAGGAGAGTATCTCTACGGAGAAGTTGGCAAACATCTACATCTAGGAGGTTGTGGCACGACATGGGGTGTTGGTTTCAATTGTTTCAAATAGGGATGTTTGGTTTAATTCCAGGTTCTGGAAGAGATTTCATGAGGATTTGAGTACTCGTTTGCATATTAGCATGACTTACCACCCGCAGGCTTATGGCTACAGTGACTGGACTATTCAAACTTTGGAGGACATGCTTCGGGCATGTGTAGTAAATTTTGGCAGGAGTTGGGATACGTATCTTCCTTTGGCAAAGTTTTCATATAACAACAATTATCATGCCATCATTGATCAACCTCCTTTCGAGATGCTCTATGGGAGGAAGTGTAGGACCCTGATATATTAGGGTGAGGTTGTCCAGCAGGTGATGGGGAGTACGAAAGTGGTACTCAAGATGACAGAATTGATTCAACAGGTTCGCAGCAAACTTCAGACAACACATAGTCAACAAAAGAGCTATGTCGATTAGCGCCAGTTGGACTTAGAGTTCCAAGTTGGTAACAAGATGCTCCTGAATGCGTCACCTTGGAAAGGTGTCATCCGATTCAGGAAGTGGGAAAAGATGAGCCCCAGGTATATTTGTCGTTTCAGGGTTGTAGCTCGGGTGGGCAGGGTTACGTATCGTTTGGATCTGCCCTAGGAGCTCAGTTAGATTCATAACACATTTCACGTCTCTCGGTTGCAGAAATGTATGGTCGATGATACCGTAGTGGTTCCGTTCGAGGATATTCAGGTAGACGAGTGCTTGAATTAGATAGAGAGACCAGTGGCGATCCTTGAAAGGAAGACAAATACTCTTCGAAACAAGGGTGTAGAATTGGTAAAGGTGTAGTGAGAGCATCGAAAGGGTCAGAATACACATAGGAGCCTAAGGAAGAGATGAAAGAACATTACCCAGAGTTGTTTTCGGAGGCAGACTTCGAGGAGAAGTCTGATTCAAGTGGGATAGAGTTGTAACGACCATTAGTTATTAATTTCTCTTATCTTAAGGACCTCATACATTGGGCGTACACGAGGTACGTTGGGCCTACCTCAAAGGATGTTGGACACAGGGTTAACCCCCTAATACATTGGGCATACGTGAGTTAGAAAAAAACCATAATTTTTAGGGTTTTCACCCTATTTAAACACCTTATGTCCCAAGGTTCTCTCCATATTAACCTCTATTGCCCCTTTTAAGCACTATCTCGAAACCCTAACCCATTTCTAAAGAGAGTTGATATTTTTGTGTGTTTTGGTGTGCATTTGGTGTATCTTGAAGAAGAAGAAGCTTAGCTGAGGAGCATTGATCAAGTAGGATCTTGTAGATCTAGGTTACATCCATCCTTTTCAGCTTCATAGATGTATAAAGTATTGACCTTGTCTATTCCATGCTTAGATCTAGGACTAGTTAAGTTTTGAGCACATTTTGGTCCCATGGGTGAGTTCTTATGAGTAAATGTTACTCCAGAAGATTTGAGTTGTCCCTTTGATGTTCATGAGGTTCCTAGCTCATAAAGTTTGCATCATGATGGTTTTATATTAACAATGCATGAGTTAATGATCATTTGATGGAAGTACAATGTTAAATCTTGGACTTGAGTCTCTTTGAGCCATGCAAAGGCATCAAGTTAGTGACTTTATCGTTTAAGACATTCCCTAAGAACTTGATCTTCAAATAAGATGTCTGAACTTAAAGCATTAAGTGCTTAATGGCGTTTTGTCTAACTAGAATGAACGTCGGGCGTACGTAAGTGTATTTTGAGCATACGCGTCTGGGTTACCTATTCTAGTGACACAATCTAGTATACAAGGTGTATTGGTGGTATGCTTAGTGTACTCACAAAGAATCCTTTATGGGTTTCAAGTTGTTTGGGCCGTTATTAGATCTTATGCCTTTTTGGGCCCGCTATGGTGGGCTTTAGGTCTCTTGGGCCTTCTTGGACCTTGGGCTATTTTAGGATTGGATTGTGATAAGTTAGGCCTAATAAAGGAAGGGTAAAATAATCTTTTACCCGAGGAATCGGGATTAAGGATTTGGACTCTCGGTTTCGGTTAATGATCTAATTATTAATTAGGGTTTTATTATTTGTGATTTAGTGTGGGGATTTTACGGTTCAACATCCTGAGTGTTATTTGTTTATCAGCTATCCAGGTGAGTCTTCTCATAGTTTTTAGCAGGTTGAAGGCACCAATGCCGACCCATAGATTATTGTTATTAGAATTCTAGCTGTCTGTGTGACTCTTGCATGGTTTGTATGTATTTTTATATGTGTAGGGCGGGGCACGATGCCAGGCGAGGCCTGGTGAGTGTGTTGGACGGGGCCCGTCGTATGTTATCGACAGATTTGTGGCCCAATGTTCGGCAAGGCCTGTTGGAGATTAGGCGGGGCTCATTGTATGCATGGTATGTGTTATTTTGGAGGAACCTCACTAACCTTTTTGCTTACGGTTTCCAATTTATATTTCAGGTACATATGGTTCGAATGGGAAGAGCTTAGGATGATCACATCATGCACACCATGATTTTACGCTTTATGTGATGTTGATGTAATTTTGGATGATTGATGACATACTCTGATTTCCTTATGAATTTCATAAACATGTTTCGTTGATGGTTTTATTAATACAAAAATGAAATTATTGGGACGTTTCATTTCGAGTCGGGCTTGGGTAGGATGTCGACTTATGGGAAAGGTCAAATCAACAACTCCTTGTTGAGTTTCTTCTTGTGGATTCATGTTATAATGGTTTCATGAAAATTAATCTTCCAGTGATGGGTTTTGTATCAGGTATTTGGATAAATCCTTAGATGATTGTATTCCTAAGCCGTTATAGGATGTGGGTTGGGGTTCACGACCAAATTGGTTGGAGTACTCATTCTGCACAGTATAGTGGTGTTCCTGTTCAGGGAGGGGTGGTATGACAAGTGGATGATCCTCAACTATTATGTATGTCCCTGGAGTTTTACGATGTTGGATTCTTGGTTTTGTGAAGTATGAATCGGTTCATTCACAAACTTGAATTTTTCTTGGTTTGAGTAGTTTTGCTTTCAATGTGGTCGTACCATTAGGGGAATGTTTTCAAGTGTTTTGGTTGACTGATGGCATTAGCTGGGTATCACATGGTATCTCTAGTTTTCAGTTTGATGTGTTGATGTTATGAAGTGGTTGGATGGAGCATATGAATTATGTTAGTGAAGTTTCCAGAAATTCTAAACGAGTCGGATTTCAAGGAAGAAATATAGTTCATGTGGGGGAGATTTGTAACACCAGTTCCAAGTCAATAATTCCCTTGAGTTTATGTCAATTAAATACCTAAATTGTCGATTTATGGTGACCACGATGTGGAGAAGGAGTCTCCACATCATTATCATATCTAGAGGAGATGTGTATCATTTATGCGCACCATGACGTGGAAGTATAGCCATAATGTGGTAACCGCCAGGGTGCAAAACTTTAATTTTACAGGTTATAGGTCTTATTAAAGAGATGTGATGGCTAGGGTTTTCACACCCTCAACCTCCATCACCTCCCTTTTCGGCCTAAAGCAACCCTAGCCTCCATTGTTGACATTTGTGAGCTTTTGGTGGTGTTTTTGGTGTCTTGAAGAAGAAGAAGAAAGTGTTCTTGGTGCATAGATCTAGCAAACAAATCTCTTCATCATCTTCTTACACACATTTTGGATTCTTATAAGTCCTCTAGATATGATCTTTGTGTACTATGCTTCTAGATCTAGGCTTGTATGTATGTTTCTCCATGTTTGGGAGAGTTTGAGTGAATGGATTCCCTAAAGTTGGCAAATTTATGGATCCTTGGCGTCTCTTTGTATTTCTATGTTCCAAATCGGAAGTATTATGAAATTTTGATTCCATGCATAAGGTTTTGACCTCATTTTCACCATTTTGACCTAAATAGAGTTCAAGACATGCGTTGTTAATGCATGGCCATAAAGCAACAATTTTTATGATGCTTTGGGTGTAAAAAAGTCTCCTAGAATGTATGAATGAGTAGTTTGAAGGATTAAGAGCTTAATACATTAAGCTGGCCAGAACATGTTCGACGACGTGGTTGGTTGGCCACGAAAACATGGCGATAGGCAGTCTTTGCGACTGTTTTGTCGTGAGGTCACCACAACGTGGAAAATGCTTTGCCACGACGTGGTGGGCGTCTAATGGACTTTAGACCGTTGACTTTTTGACCAAGTTGACTTTTGGCCAGCTTGAGGGTTTTTTATGTTATATATTGAGGATTAGTCCAAGTTTGTGTATAGATGACTCATAGTACTAGTTCTTTGATTCATGTGAGTTGTATTGTTTATCCGCTAGACTATAAGGTGAGTTTTCTCACTATACATTATATTACAATATGTATCCTTGTGTGTAGGATGTTGGTATGTTGTAGTGATCGGTTAGATTGGTAAATATGTTATGATTACATGTGTTTCACGGTTATTGTTTATCTATTTGCGTATGTTGACATATTGAGGTTGGGTTGAGGCGGTCATGCTTTGTGTTGTAGGCCAAGATACCCGAGCGGTCTAGGTGTACTATAGGCCTTACGAGGCACTCCATTCAGATTGTAGGCCCAAGGAGAGCAGTCAAGTTAGACTGTAGGCTCATGTGTGTATGCATTACATGTGTATTATTTTGTGGGGTATTTTAGGGGAACTAACTAAGCTTTGGCTTACAGTTGTCAATTTAAATATTTCAGGTACTTTTGAGGATCGGGGAAAATCAAAGGCGTGATCGTACACGTCATCCCATGGATTTATGTTTGAGAAACGTTATTTAATACTATGATTTTATTATTATGTTTTGAAACAATGAATCGGATGATTTATGATTTCTATGAAAATGTCATTTGAAAAGGAGAAATTTTACTATGGTTTTTGGGACCTAACATAAATGATGCTTAGTTTGAAGTAAGTTGAATACATGAGTAGTAATCATACAAGTGATGAATGCAAGATTGAAACAAAAAGTAAAGCTTTGTTCTATGTCATTATCATGTGTTAGGGTACGGGTTACGTACTAGAGTTACCTGGTAAGTTGGATATTGGGAAGTTACTTTTTGTGGTGTGTATGTGTGTGTTTACAATGGAGAAGCATGTTCTGTTTCCGTGTCACTATCGCGAACCTGGGTGCAGGTTTCGTACAAGTCATTTATGGAGTAAGGTGATGACCATTGACCATTCTAGACCGTCTGGTGGAACACTAGCAGCTCATTACATGTAGGTGTTAATGAATCATACTATCAGGGAGTATGGATTGTGTGTTCATTCGAGTCATCCATCCCCCCATGGTTTCCTTTTATGACTTACATCGGCCAATGAATTCCCTAGCTGTGTAGTCAAACTGTTGCTACAATTTACAAATGATTCGTCAGGTAAGGTGATTCTTCCAGATGATCGTTGATTAGGATTCGTGAGAATCGATTGAGCGAGGGTATGGAAGGGTATATTGTGTTATAGATATTTTTGTTGGAGTATATATCTATAGTTTTGTTAACAGTTGGTTTTGCAGGTTATTGATTATGGATTATGATCATAATAATATCATGGGCTTGAAAATCATATGTGTCTCGCCATGTTTTCCCAAACCTGACCCACTCAAGTTATATGCATCACAAATAACGGTGTTAAGACTATTGAAGACTTAAATATGATGCTGAGTGATTAAAGAGAAGACTTGAAATAGTATTCTCGATTGTTAAGTTTTTATGTTGTATTTATGTTATGTATTAATTATGACATCCTTAGAATCTTATTATTTTGTACCAAACATATGTACTCTAAAATGCTTTAATATACTGTGATTTTCCGCAAATAAAGATGTTATGGTTTTTAAAGCATAAAGAATAAGTTTTTTTCGGTTTTGAAAAATAGAGGATGACACACTAACAATGCAAAAACATGAAACCACAAGGACCACCATGTAATGTTTCTCATAATTATCCTCATTGTAATACCTTTTGCAAACCGCAAGCGTGTAATTTTGTGATAGAGTATACATGAAAGCATTTCATATAATAACTCTTGAATTTCATAAATTCACAAAACAAACATGCCTAAGTTTTTCATGGGTGGTGGCAGTTTATTCTAAATGGTGTTGATTACAAATGTGTGGTAGCAACAAACATGTGTTGATTGGTGCAACATGGCATGGTTTATCCCTCATCTATGGTTGTATTGCTTGCAAATTAGAACAGTGAAATGAATACGTAACACATAGGCAAGTATATCACAAATCACAATCAATACAAACATCTTATAGCTCGAGACAAAACGTAAAAGAAAGACTACTTAATAATAAAGAATAAAAACAAAACTCAAGATGACAATTTTGACAAATTTATTTACACGTATATTATTTTGTTATTTTAATTTTAGAAACTTATTTTAAAATAAATTGAATAAAAACAAATTGCTAAATTATGGGCGTGTTGGGTATTTTAGCTTTTATTTTATTTTTAAAAACAACTCTTAAAAAAGAAAGTTCTTTCATTTGACTTAGAAGTTTTGTGTTTTTATTTTAAATAAAAAATCTCTAATCCAAAACTATTTAATTTCAAGTATGATTTACTTAAAAACTCATACCTATTATAACAAATTTACAAAATTGCTTTTAAAAATATTACTTATATATTTATCATTTTCAAATCGTTGCATTTATAACACTCATATATTAATGAAAAGTTATAGACCATCTTACTGTTTTAAAATACCAGCAGTTTTAAATTAATATATTTAAATATTTGACGACAGTTTAAATTCATTGGTCTAATATTAGAAATAACTTTTTTATTTTTTATCGACCAAACTCGTTTTGAAGTCCCCAACTATTAAGGCAGGTTGTTGATCCATTGAGCTAAACATGAATCGGCTTGGACTTTCTTTCTTCTTCTTCTTCTTTTTTTCTCTCTCTATCTCGCCATGCTTAATTCGAAGCTATTCCTGAGTGTATCGACGGTTATTCTGCTCATATCTCTGTTGCTATCTCTCGGAATATTCCTTTCTAATAATCACTCCATTTATAAAGATGTTGAAGTTATTCCGATAGACGGTGGTGCAATTGGACCGGAGAGCTTTGATTTCAATCCTGTTGACGGAACAGGTCCCTACACCGGCGTTTCTGATGGCCGGATCATCAAATGGATCGCCACTGAAGGGCGGTGGACTGATTTTGCGATCACTTCGCCGAACAGGTGAATCAACACCGACTATGTATTATATACTATTTATAGTTTTGATATTCTGTCACAAAATAATCATTCCTTTTGAGTATTATATTTACTAAAAGTAAACAATAACATTTAATTATTATATTTACATGATGATATAATATTGTTTTAACT
The DNA here is from genome assembly GCF_002870075.4 of Lactuca sativa. Lineage (NCBI taxonomy): Eukaryota > Viridiplantae > Streptophyta > Magnoliopsida > Asterales > Asteraceae > Lactuca > Lactuca sativa. The sequence continues at coordinate 326,064,064 of NC_056627.2, read as the reverse complement.
TCACAACAATACAATATAACACGTTTTATGTCAACTTCATGCATTCTTGTTTATTGGTGATCTTTAAAAGTGTATTATTATATATTAAGTTGAATATTTTATTAAAAACTATTAAAAAAAGAATATGACGGTTAAGGCTTTAGGGTGCACGGTGTGCCACAAATTTATTTATTTTTACATGTCACCTTAGCTAATGGCGGCCGCAAACTGTTTTAATAGGAATGTCCCTCGTCCTTCAAACGGATGTACCTAATAGAAAAAAAAAAAAAAAAAAAAATTACACTGCGTGCCGGAAATTGAGCAGTGGCCCGGGACCCCAAATGCCCCATTAAGGTCCGCCATTACACCTTAGCATATTTTTCGTTCACTTTTTCATTTCTCCAAAAAAAACGATCACCTCTATAAATAGAAGTGGAAAATAGAAAAAGAGAGTAGATTGGTAGAAACATAGGCCACCGACACATCAGACAGGTCCACCTTACCACCATCTCCTTCCACACCATTGTTGGTGTACTACTAATGAAAAAGGATAGTGGAACATATAGAGGAATAAAGAAGAAAGAGGAAGATAAAGAAACAGAGAAGAAGAATTATCATTGGTTTGTGGTTTCTCGTTGTATATACCACATGAGGCCATGATCCTGACTTTAGATCATTACCACGAGACTATTGTCGGTGTACCTACAATAAAGAAAGATATTGTAACATAAAGAAACAGAGACGAAAGATGAAGATAGAGGAACAAAGAGGAAGATTATTGTTGGTTGTCATCTCTCGTGGTATATACCACATGAGGCCACGATCGTGGCTCTAGGTCATTACCACAAGACTATCGGGATGATGTGCACGATGATTTTCCTTCTCCGGCTCATCACCATGAGACGTTCGAGCCATGTGTGCCCTATGTAAGGATGTTCGTGTCATGTACGTCCTATGGTCTTACAATGGAGAGAAAAACACTACAATAACATTTGGGTGAGAGCGCTTTTCACCGTGGTCCACAACAGCCGCCTAGGCTCATTCACACCGCATAAATAGATAAAGATAATAAGAGAAACAAAAATTAGTAAATAAGTGTATGTTAGTAATAGTGTTTGATATCTATCCTAACCTATGTTGGCTTTTTGTGTATTTCCAAATGCTAATAATAATTACAACAACATTTATAGTCCAACATTTTACAAATATAATTAATGGCTATAAAGACTAACTTAATTGTTATATATATATATATATATATATATATATATATATATAACAAAAAAAGTCTTTAAAACTAGTCATCATAACCAATTTAATAAATGTTTTAGTTATTTTATTCAATCTTATAGTTTTCCCAATCTATTTTTATTTAGGGCAAAAAAAAGTAAATTACACGAATGATCCATATGGTTTGAGGTCATTTGCACGTTTGGTCTCTAACTTATCTTTTTAACTTGCAATGTTCTTACTGTTTGTTTTGTTGTGTGATTGGTCCCTGTCTTACCTAAAAAGACTATTATGCCCTTGATTTTTTAACTTATTTTAAATAAGATGGGATATATAAGGTAAGGTAAGGTGGAGTGGAGGTGGGGTTGGGTGTTTTTATTTAAATAAATTAAAAAATCAAGAGCAAAAATAGTCTTTTTTAGGTAAGACAGAGACCAAGTGTGCAATAAAAACAAACAGTAGGGATCTTCCGAGTTAAAAAAATAAGTTATTGACCAAACTTGCAAATTACCCCAAACCATAGGGACTATTCGTGTAATTTACTCAATAAATAAATAAATAAATAAATAAACATCGTGGTTGTTCGTCATTTTAGCTCTACAAGCGTTTTGTTGTACATATCATATAATTCTATACATATAAATGCTTCATTTAAGTTATTGGATAACTATTTTTGACCAACTCGAATATGTTACCCAACAATGACGCATCAATATTTTCGTACATACAATTTTTTTTAAATTCAATTAAAATTTTTTTATTAAGTGTATAGAATTTACTTGATAATATAAGCAAACAAAAATTAGAGTGATAGTATTTACAATTTTTTCTTGAATGATATTACTTATTTAAAAATAAAATATCTCGAAGTATTATTTTATTCACAGGAAAGGGTGTGGTGGGCCAGAAATGGAACATATATGTGGACGACCATTGGGCTTAAAGTTTGACAATAGCAGGGGAAAATTGTTGATTGCTGATGCTTATTTTGGGCTACTTTCATTGGGCCCAAATGGTGGGTTAGCCACGTCACTGGTATCAAAAGACCAAGGTCTTCCATTAATGTTCACAAATTCGCTAGACATTGACCAAACCAATGGAGTTGTCTACTTTACTGACAGCAGTCAACGTTACACCCGTAGGTAAATGCCTTATAAAAATGTAACTAATAACTAATTTTTAGCTTATAAACTAACTTATCAATAATTTATCATAAAACTAATTTATAACTTATAAGTTACATTTTTTTTTCTCTTTCTAATCTCTTATCTTGTATCCATTTTATGTAGGGATCACATGCTTGTCGTACTCACTGATGAAAAAAGTGGAAGATTACTAAAATATGACATTGAAAGCAGAAAGGTCACTGTAATACTCGATAACCTTACATTTCCAAATGGAGTGACATTAAGTCAAGATGGTAATTTTCTTCTTGTTGCCGAGACAACAATATGTAGAATTATGAGGTTTTGGCTTAAAACATCGAAAGCTGGAACACTTGAAGTATTTGCTAATCTTCCAGGGTACCCTGACAATATTAAGAGAAACCAAAAAGGAGAATTTTGGGTGGCAATTTATTCAAAAGAAAGTAAAATTTTGAGATGGGTTCACTCAAAACCTTGGATTGTATATGTTTTGAGTAAGATTATTCCCATTAACTTTGTTAGAGTGAGTTCACACATCGCTAAAGGAAAAGGTGAAGGGTTGGCAATAAAGTTAGGGGTTAATGGTGAGATATTAGAAATCTTGGAGGATGTGCATGGTAAAAAATGGAAATATGCTAGTGAAGTAATGGAGAGAGATGGCAATTTGTGGATCGGATCCGTTGAAAACAATGCTGCTATCAAACTAAAAATGCAATATTAAAAGAAAAAGAGAGGGGATATGACACGTGTACATAGTAATTGAATAAACCGTGCAACATTTGGTTAGTTTTCTAAAGAATAATTTTTATAGTCTTACTTCATAGTGTTGTTATAAGCTAAGCGTTACCAATTGTTATAGTTGTTTAATGTAAAACTATATTCAAGCATATATTGGTAAAAGATTGTAACTATGGAAATTTATAGTTTTGTTTCAAAATAAAAACAATTAAAGTAACTAACAAGTAGAAATATGATGGCAGAAGGATATAATAAAAAAAAATGGGTAACAAGGAAGAACGGAAAACCATTTTCGATTATATATAAATTAAATAGAGTTCTTAATAAGGTGTCTTAGATACGGCGGTCCAAATATATTTTGAGCCCAAGACTAAATAAAAACTAAGGTCCCTTTAAGATGTAACTTAAAAAAAATCCATTACTTCATTAAGAAAATATTTTGTTAAAAAGTTTTGATGCAAAATCACTAGTAAGAGTATAAGAAAATAACTAGCAAGTAGAAAATAACAAAAACACCTTATCACTAAAGTTGTACTAGTTGTATATTTGTTCAACTTTTTTACTTGAAACTTCAAATATTACTATAAAAACAAATAAACTAAAAACAGCAACAAATTAAAATACATGAAAAAAAGACCAATTTGTAATTCACACAACTTACAAAATAAGCAGTTACAAACTATGAATTAATGAAAAAAAATTCTAAATCAACAAAGACTAATGAATATAAACTATGAATTAATGAAAAAAAAAGATTGAAGACACCTATTTAGATTATATAACCAAATTGAAAAAGAAAATATAAATATAAACAAAATCATACATTCAAATTAATCTATATACAATATAATCTAGAAATTATTACTAACTTGTATAATATAATCATAATATAACAAACCAAAATCAAAAAATTAAATTCCTCTCATATGAAACTTAGATGTGAGAATCTTGAGATAGATTAAACTTTTAAAACAAGAATCATTCATTTCTTCCCGTTAGAACCATGGGGATGGACACCCTTTAGGAGGGTGAATTGTTGTTTCCATAGAGTAATAACAAGACACGTAGTAAATTTTATATCGTTTTCCCATTTCATTTCGGTTTTAGCCTCCGAATTCTGATTCGATGTATTCATTCTTTATCTCTTGGTCTTCATGTTGACAATCAATTTCTTCAAAGAGAAAAAATTCATGCACTACAATACAATATTGATGTTTTGGGCCCATAAAACTATTTTGTTAAACAAAAAACGTAATATGGACTAAAAAATGTGGGTCCCTATAAGAGATAGGCTAGGCAGACACCCTTCTTGCCTACCGTATGAACCAGTCCTAGTTTTAGAAAAAGGAGCAACATTTCCAGAATATTAGCCAGACACCCGAACCGGGTTTAGTGGTCCCTCTATTTATACATTTATTAGGAATGTGGTACCTACCATGTCTTAGATTAGTATTTAAGATACTATGGTTTTCACGAAAATGTATTCAAAAGTTGAAGACGCTATGGTGTTGTAACATCCATTTCCATGTTCGATCAGCTAAAGACTTTGAGATTTCAAGAATGAGGTTTTGGAGAAAAACCTTAAGTCACAACGTTGTTGCTTGGTGTTCGCGGTGTGGCCACGTCAATTAAATGAAGATCGTGTTTGCTTGATGTTAGTGGCATGGTGCAGGTTTGTTGCACGGTGCAGTGGCCTCCACAACCCAAAGTCGTAGGTCTTGAGCCATGGGGGTCATATTTAAGGAATGTTTGTTTAGGGTTTTTTCATTTCCTCCAGCATCCATTTTTAAAAAACGCTAACCATGAAACCATATCCTTTCCTCACTTCTTTTTTCCTTATTTGGCGATTTTTGTGTCTTGGGAAGCCTTTTGTGTGAAGATTCAAGAGTTTTTGGTGTTCTTAGCTCTTATCCAAGCTTCATCGACCTTATTGATTCATTTTGTACCTCTGTAAGTCTTCAGGCTTACACCTTTATGCTTATAGTTTGATGGATCTTGGTTTATATGCATGTTTTGGTTCCATTTAACGGATTTGAGTTGGGTTTGGACAACTCCAGGGTTAAAAGTTGGATCTTTTAGTATTCCATACCCGTTGTGGTGCTAAGATCTGGACTTCATCTTCATTTAAGTGTCTTGCATATCTTAATGGTCATTTTGGATTAGTGTGAGAATTAGGGTTTGAGTTTTGGACTTGGCTTGATGGTGTAATGAATAAAAGTCAGGAACTTTATCCATTAAGTCCACTAGAAGCTTCAGATCTGAGCTTTGAAGAGATAGGCTAGGCAGACACCCTTCTTGCCTACCGTATGAACCAGTCCTAGTTTTAGAAAAAGGAGCAACATTTCCAGAATATTAGCCAGACACCCGAACCGGGTTTAGTGGTCCCTCTATTTATACATTTATTAGGAATGTGGTACCTACCATGTCTTAGATTAGTATTTAAGATACTATGGTTTTCACGAAAATGTATTCAGTAGTTGAAGACGCTATGGTGTTGTAACATCCATTTCCATGTTCGATCAGCTAAAGACTTTGAGATTTCAAGAATGAGGTTTTGGAGAAAAACCTTAAGTCACAACGTTGTTGCTTGGTGTTCGCGGTGTGGCCACATCAATTAAATGAAGATCGTGTTTGCTTGATGTTAGTGGCATGGTGCAGGTTTGTTGCACGGTGCAGTGGCCTCCACAACCCAAAGTCGTAGGTCTTGAGCCATGGGGGTCATATTTAAGGAATGTTTGTTTAGGGTTTTTTCATTTCCTCCAGCATCCATTTTTAAAAAACGCTAACCATGAAACCATATCCTTTCCTCACTTCTTTTTTCCTTATTTGGCGATTTTTGTGTCTTGGGAAGCCTTTTGTGTGAAGATTCAAGAGTTTTTGGTGTTCTTAGCTCTTATCCAAGCTTCATCGACCTTATTGATTCATTTTGTACCTCTGTAAGTCTTCAGGCTTACACCTTTATGCTTATAGTTTGATGGATCTTGGTTTATATGCATGTTTTGGTTCCATTTAACGGATTTGAGTTGGGTTTGGACAACTCCAGGGTTAAAAGTTGGATCTTTTAGTATTCCATACCCGTTGTGGTGCTAAGATCTGGACTTCATCTTCATTTAAGTGTCTTGCATATCTTAATGGTCATTTTGGATTAGTGTGAGAATTAGGGTTTGAGTTTTGGACTTGGCTTGATGGTGTAATGAATAAAAGTCAGGAACTTTATCCATTAAGTCCACTAGAAGCTTCAGATCTGAGCTTTGAAGAGATAGGCTAGGCAGACACCCTTCTTGCCTACCGTATGAACCAGTCCTAGTTTTAGAAAAAGGAGCAACATTTCCAGAATATTAGCCAGACACCCGAACCGGGTTTAGTGGTCCCTCTATTTATACATTTATTAGGAATGTGGTACCTACCATGTCTTAGATTAGTATTTAAGATACTATGGTTTTCACGAAAATGTATTCAGTAGTTGAAGACGCTATGGTGTTGTAACATCCATTTCCATGTTCGATCAGCTAAAGACTTTGAGATTTCAAGAATGAGGTTTTGGAGAAAAACCTTAAGTCACAACGTTGTTGCTTGGTGTTCGCGGTGTGGCCACATCAATTAAATGAAGATCGTGTTTGCTTGATGTTAGTGGCATGGTGCAGGTTTGTTGCACGGTGCAGTGGCCTCCACAACCCAAAGTCGTAGGTCTTGAGCCATGGGGGTCATATTTAAGGAATGTTTGTTTAGGGTTTTTTCATTTCCTCTAGCATCCATTTTTAAAAAACGCTAACCATGAAACCATATCCTTTCCTCACTCCTTTTTTCCTTATTTGGTGATTTTTGTGTCTTGGGAAGCCTTTTGTGTGAAGATTCAAGAGTTTTTGGTGTTCTTAGCTCTTATCCAAGCTTCATCGACCTTATTGATTCATTTTGTACCTCTGTAAGTCTTCAGGCTTACACCTTTATGCTTATAGTTTGATGGATCTTGGTTTATATGCATGTTTTGGTTCCATTTAACGGATTTGAGTTGGGTTTGGACAACTCCAGGGTTAAAAGTTGGATCTTTTAGTATTCCATACCCGTTGTGGTGCTAAGATCTGGACTTCATCTTCATTTAAGTGTCTTGCATATCTTAATGGTCATTTTGGATTAGTGTGAGAATTAGGGTTTGAGTTTTGGACTTGGCTTGATGGTGTAATGAATAAAAGTCAGGAACTTTATCCATTAAGTCCACTAGAAGCTTCAGATCTGAGCTTTGAAACATTGGATGTTAAGGTTTAGGAGCTTAATGAATTATGTTGGCATGTTGTTCTTCACGACGCGGTGGGAGGTTTGTCACAACGCTCTCCAAAATGTGTATTGTGACTGTCATGTCTTCTAATGATAGTGGTGTGACCAAGGAGTCGGTGGTAGCACAGTGGTTAATAGTGGTTGACCGTATATTTTTTTGGCCAGTTTGACTTTTGGTCAAACTTTAGTAGAATTTAGTATTTAACTAAGGACTAGTCTCGGTTTAACATTAGGTAGCTCAGGTTAGTTGTTATATTGATGAAGTTGCTATTGAGCTTCTGTTGTTTAGTAGTTCAGGTGAGTCTTTTCAATATACTATGGAAGATGCTAAATTTTCTTTGTAACTCTTGCATGTATGTTATGTATGTTGGTTGAGACTCGTTATGCATATTGGACGAGTCCCGTTGGGTGAGACCCGTTATATTATGGGACGAGGACTCTTATGTATGTTGGGCAAGGCCCAATATGTATGTTGAGTGAGCTCCATATTGGTATGTGGTATCTTGGGGAACTCGCAAATCTTTGTGCTTACAGTTTTAAGTTTAAATGTTGCAGGTGTTTTTGGCAGTACGAGGAAGAGCACGATATGATTGCATCGCATCTGCATTTATGGTTTTGAGATTTTCATCACTTATGAATTTATTACTCTGATTTATGTTATCAAATAATTGAATGTCACTTTTTTATTGTTTAATGGTATGGTTTCCTATGTTTTTAAAATGAAAAATTTTGTTTGAAATTTGGGAAGTTACAAATTGGTATCAGATCCTTAGTTTGAGGGATCCGGGCGCACTCTATAGTGTGTAAGAACTCAAATTGTGTACTGAAGGATTTCTTTTTACAAAAACATTTTCTATAAAGTTTTTAAAAAAGAAAGGATGCAACGCGTGCAATCAGTTGGAGCTCAAGTAAATGATTCCCAGAGTACCCATACATGTTGATATGTTATATATGTTATAGTATGATACACATGCTAGAGGTTCGAATAAGGATATGCTCAGGGTTGCATGCTAGGACACCTCCTTAAGAGAGATGGCTTTTTGTGCCTTATATGTGAATTGTTAGAGATGCATGATAAGTGTGTAGGCAAAGGACCTTAAGGAATTGCATTTTAGAATTTTCTAATATGTATGAAGCCTTGTTGCCTTATGGATTTGTTTCTCGAATGCTTCTTGCTTTGTGCTATGTGAAACCCATATTGATATTAATTAACTATTAAGTGAATAAGTTAGGTTGTATGCCTCAAAGATTAAATTGTTTTAGAATGCTTGAATTGGCCCTATTGTGCAACTATTGTTTGAGTCCAACCTCTGTAGTGTTAGATCCTTTAGTTGAAGGACTGTTTAATTTTTATTGCATGTAATTGTATTTGTAAGATAGTTAGTTGACATTGATAGAAGATTCTTTTACGGTTGATATCAGGGTGGAGTGGCAATTCCTAGTGGCCTAGTAATAGTGTTAGAGTGTGTCAGTGTGAGCACTTTTGTAAGAGAAATCCTAGAAGGAGAATCTAGGAAGACTAACGGTGTGTACTTGTTTGAGCGTAGGTATATGTGATTAGATCGATTGGTTTTTGTTATGAGTAGTAACTTGGGAACCGTGAGAAAATTCTTGGGACGATTACGGATAGGTGTGGAATGTAGTATAGGCATACTACCAGAAGCACAGGATCCGTACATGGATCAGGAAGAGTTGAAAACGGTTACTAAGAAGCTAGTTGAGGGTAAATAGCATGGTTTGGTACCATGATCCGTTGCAATATTTTTTTCGTCTTTATCGGTATTTCGGTTATGGTTGTTTAGGAATAGGACGAGTCTGGTAATTGTTTAGGACTTAGTAGTCATGGAATTTTAGGTTTGAATGGTACAAACCTATGTGAGTTAGTTGATTCTAAGGTCTTGAGGGCCTTGTTATAAGTAGTGACAGTTTGAGTCTCGATACTCAAGTAGGAAGCGATTGTGATGATCGAATCGAGGATTGCAACATAAGGCTGGGTGGTTGGCCGATGGGTTGGGATGTCGTTTTCTACGACAAGGTTATGTTCTTCCAGTATCATATGTTCGAGGGGAGGAGAGGTCGGGCATATTTTCAAATTTGGGGAATAGCCCCAATGTGGGGCTAGTGAGTGAGTATATGTCCAGGAACTACTTAAGTGAGAGGTTAAGACTATGGATATTCGTTTGGATGGTCTAGATGGTTGTGAATGCTGCTATAAGAGTGGAAGTGGGCAAGAGGGCTCTCGTGTTATGGTTGCGTCGGTATATTTCAGATGTAGGAAACAGATTCATTTCAGTTAAAACTGTAAATGGAAGGATCAAGGGTCTTCCTTCTTTGAAATCAATTAGGTCATTTTCTAGATGAGTGCTTCAGGTAATCAAGAGAGAAGATTTGGTACCAACACTTTCCATTTTCTCTTGTGTGTCCTTGTTATGAGAATGATGCCTCCTGTATTTATGATTGATTCTTGAGATTAGTTGTTCGATAGGAAATTATAGGCGAGGTGTATGGTTAGCCTATTTGTGCTAGCTAGAGAATTGGTGCTACGTTGGGACTGTCAGAGTTATTGCTTGTGTATTTGTATGGGATTCTTAATGTTTTAGAGGAGGTAATAATAACGAAAGTTTCCAAGGTATCCATCTGTGATTCGAAGTTTTCTTATGATTGGTTGGTTATTGTTCGGAGGATCATATCATGTTATGTTATGCATTCCGAGAGTCAAGGTTGGTGTGTATCTAGTTGAGCTGGTATGAGGTTTTGTTGATTTTAGACATCAATCAGTGTGGTGGTTCAAACCCTAAGTAAAGTAGAATTTCGTATTCTATTTGGAAGATCATTGGTCTATTTGATTTTGGTGATTTTAATATAATGATTTAGAGGAATTTGTGGTTCAAGTATACGAGGTTTTGGTTTAGTTTTGTTGATGAAAAAGAGAAGGAATGTAGGCTAACATTAAAGTTCTCATGGTTAGGAAGTTTCCTCATGTAGTACCTGGTTCCTGGTACGTACTCCTTGTGATTAATATTTTTAAAATAGTGCATTTTTGCCTTTGTGACATCCCCAAAATCACGGCCAGAAAAGACCGGTTTGTTTATGCTTTGTTTAAAAATCAGAGTAACATTTTAAATAAAAGTGTTTCGGATTTGTCCCAAAACAAAATATGATAAAGATTTATCAAAAGCATTTCCATAGAAATGTATTTCATTAAAAGACTTGGGATGTCATGTCCGTACAGATCAAAAGCATAAACAGTACAATATAAGCCTTACTACATTATTTCATATCTACAGGCCTATATCCGATTAATCTCTCATCCCAAGATATCACATCTATGCTCATGCGCCACTACCTGTAATACAAGAAACTGAGTGGGTCAGGCTTGGGAGCCTGGTGAGCACATAGGGTTTTCAACCCACAATAAATAAGTTTATTAACTTCATTAAATTAAACAAACCCGATTACCCGTTCCCGTTATCCTCACATTACATCCCTAAGCATCTATCATAAGGGACCTACCCTAAGGATTATCATCGGGACGGACACTACTGCTAAGGGGATTCCTCAGCAATAAATGTCCTTGAGGCAACCATGTGGGGGATGGAGTACATCTGGTGAGCACACAGTTCAAATAAACACACAGTTCGAATAAACATCTATAGGTTGTGAGCCTGCTAGTGTTCCACTGGACTGTCTAGAATAGTCCGTGGTCGTCATCTATACTCCGCTAGATGACTGATTCATCAATAACATCTATAACGAGGCCTCTCATTATTTTATTTCGTCACACAACAACTATTACATCTACCCATGTTTTACCCAACACATTTTGTAGATATAAAATACATATACAGTTTAAATCATTGAAAACATGTATAACAATGTTCATCCAGCATAGATAGCAAGTATTCAAATAATATGCACACATAGCACGTAATTTATATAAAATACTTCATATCTATGTGTAAGCTGAAAGTAACTATGCACTCACCTGAGTAGGTGGTGACTCGACGCTTGGACAGCACTTCGTTACTCTTAACACACTTTTCCTTTGGCAAAACCTAGTATCATTGCCACTAGGGTTTAGTCTAACGATAACCGCGATTAATTAATAGTCTAGCTATTATTATTATTATATAAGCATTAAATGATACTTATATAACCCATAATAATAGCCCAAGTACTTATTATAAGGTCCTAATAACATTACTATATTAAAACGTAAGCTAAAATAAAGATAGGTTAGGCGTAGCTCACTTACAGCGGGTTTCTCGAAAACCGGGCTTCGTTGGAGCAGCGTTCCCGAGTCGAAAGACCCCTTTTCTCGGGACTCCGGGAGCCTCGGGGCTTCCTTCGGGTGCTAGGGGTTTTTCCTAGACTTTAGGAGGCTTAAGGAGGCTTAGAGAGAGATTCTACAGAGAGAAAGAGAAGTTGGAAGGTGTGAGAAATGAGGATGCCCCGACACCCTTTTTATAGGCTGGAAATCACCAAAACTCATCGAGTTTACCTCAAACTCGTCGAGTTTTATGGCCAGGTGTCACCATCTGGTGGCTAGCCTTGGGGAGGAAGCAACGGCCAGGATTGCGCCACGTCACCCGATTTCGCACAACAGCCTCTCGACTTAGAAAAATCATTACTCTCGCATACGAGCTCCGTTTTTGACGTTATTTTTTTCCACGCGTAGGTAAAAACAAGATCTACAACTTTCATTTAGACTCCATCGGCTAGTTCTTGACCGATCTTAAATTTAACAGTAGGAGGAGATTAGACTGCTAAATGGCCGCAAAAAATTCGTAACTCCTTCATACGGACTCCATTTTCGTCTGTCTTTTTACCGTTGAGTTCCTATTAATGATAGCTTCAACTCTCATTTAGGACGCGTAAGCCAAAAACCGCTCAAACTAAAATTCGAATTTCAGGCTGTACACCGCTAATACGAAACTTCGAAAAATCATAACTTCTTCATACGAAGTCAGATTTGGGAGTTCTTTTTATCGATGTTCTTAGTTTAAAATACTATATGATTTTCGTTTAGATCGCTAAGGCTAAATCTCGCTCTATCATAAATTCACTATTTACGCTTCCCGGTGTCGTGCCGGTTCTGTCGCGAAACTTCGACGGGTCATAACTTCTTCGTTATAACTCGGATTTCGGCGTTCTTTATATGTACGTAAACCTTGTGACATATTATACAACTTGGTTAAGATTATTTATTCTAAATAATCTTTTGTCGAAAAATCGTTTTCGACCCCTATTGCCTCTAAATTGACTAGTCCGGATCTACGGGCGTTACAATTATCTCCCCCTTAGGATGATTACGTCCCGGAATCATCAACGAAAAAGGGCTCATATAATGACCCCATACGTCATCTCTTCATCCTAGGTAATAATTATAACTTCTATATTCCTTCAAGTCTATCTCTTAGACTCATTGACTGTAAGCAGTACTCGATCGTACACCTGCTCTCTACCTCAGGTTAGACTAATTATGACCTTTAAGTCACAATCTCGATCCTTACTGGATACGAACTTGAGATGAGTTCTTTTATTACTACTATAGATCGATGTGTCATATTCTAATGACCCATTATCGTATGTTGCATCGCTTAGACTCAGGTCTTTTAGAGTTAAATTCTAAAACAGACTATGCCTTCCTTCATGTTCTAATGTGATATAATCACACTTTAACATTAGGCATTTTGGCTACCAACTTCTTTAACAACGAGCACGATACTTCTATTGATCGCTTTGATTTCAATCGTTTGGTTTAAGTCGGACGCTACATCAAACTTGGTTCTCTGAACCACGTAACCTACTCATCGTAGTCGGACTCAATGGGATATGACCACTAGGGTCGGGATAACAACAATCTTCTTAGTCATTACCGAAATAATGGTAACGACATACTTGAATAAAACGAAATCAATTACTAGCTTCTTGGTAACCTTGTGACTTTCCCTGATCCAAGTGTGAGTCATGTGCTTCCGGTAGTATAGGCCTCTACTACCATTCACACCTACTCATACTCGTCCCAAGTATTGTCCCGTAGTTTTCCAAGTCACCACACAAGAAAATCACATACCAGCTTAACACATCAAATATCAAGACGAAGGGGTTTTTTTTATTATTCCTTGAAACTATTACATAGGTGTTCAAGTTCACCCTAGACTATGCCTTTATCAGGATACATCATATGATTCTATGGCTACTTCATAACTCGACCTTCGGATGTCAAGCCTTCACTCCTGAATCCTCGCATTGTCATCTGCTTCATCAAGGATCATTTGAAATGCTCTTGCCTTTGGTTTTGGCGACACATTTGGCTTTGTAGCCCCCCTTTCTCTTTGGGCAATCTTGCTTGAAGTGCCCTTCCTCATTACATTCGTAACACACCCTTTTGTTGAATTTGCACTCGTTGGCATAATGCCCATGCTTCCCACACTTGAAACAAGTCACCTCCTCACCGCATTTTCCAGAGTGTTTCTTTTTGCACTTCTCGCACCATCTTTCTTCACTCCTTCCTCTAAAATTCCTGGTACTGGTCTTGCTTCTCTCATCGGGCTTTGCAGACCCCTCAAACTTCCTCTTTTCACCAACCTCGGTCTTGTTGGCGGCTCTTCCCTTGATCATATCCTCCACGGACTTGGCAGCCCAGATAGCTGCCTCCAAGGTAGGTGCCTAACGCACTGGCACCGCGTACTCCCATGGCAATCCCTTTGCGTACTTATCAATTTTCGTCAGCTCATCCAGAACAAGACGCAAGGCAAATTCCATCCTTTCTGTGAAGTTGTTCGTGTATTCATCGATTGACATGCTCCCCTTCTTCAGGGTTAGAAACTGGTTCTCTAGCTCGAGCAGGTTTTGAGCTGAGCAGTACTTTCGTTTGAATTGCACCAGAAATTCTGCCCATGTCAGTTGCAGGGGCTGGTTGGGGCTCAGAGTCTTCCCCAAGGTGTTCCACCAACGTACAGCGCCTCCTCGAAACTGACGCACTGCAAATGTGATCTGTAGCTTCCCTCTGCAACCGCATGTCATGAAAGCTAACTCCATTTCCGAGATCCAATCCATGACCCCAATTGGATCTTCCTTTCCCGTGAAATTCGATGGCTTGCAAGTCTGAAAATCCTTGTACTTGCATCTATTTCTTTCGAATCCGTCATCTTGATTATTTTGTTGAACTATTGGTGGGTTGACTTGACCAACAGTTTCACTGTAGTCTCCTTCCTCAGTCTGCCCTTCGTTCAACTCGGCCTGTTCGATCTAAATAGTGGCTTCCTCTCGATTTTGTTGGAGAAAACGTCTAGTTTCCTCCATTTGACGATCCAACATCGCTTGGATCATTGCTTGTACTCCGGCCATTGTGACTGGCTCAGCAGCGGCTTCCATCACCGGTATTTGCTCAATCACTGGGGGTTGGTTTCTGTTCCCATTTGCATTCACGTTTCCGCTACGGGTCCTTGCCATCTTGATCTATACACCGAATAAGGTGAATTTAGATCTTTACTTAGGACTGATGTTCAAATCGTCCTTATCACCCCCGAAACGTTTACATGCTAGTTCTAATATCGTAGTCGTACGTTTAGAATCCTAAACACATAAGGTTTCCAGATCCGGTCGGCAACAGACCATAGATCCGAACAAATAATAGCATATCAGGCACAAAGCATTTAGCACATAAAGCATTTTAGGCATAATTCCTAAAATAATCTAGTGCTCACACCTCACAATCATTGCTTAGCATTCTAAGTTTAAGTCTATAAATAAATCCATATTCCTAGTTCGCTTAAACTAATGCTCTGATACCAACTGTGACATCCCCAAAATCACGGCCATAAAAGACCGGTTTGTTTATGCTTTGTTTAAAAATCAGAGTAACATTTTAAATAAAAGTGTTGCGGATTTGTCCCAAAACAAAATATGATAAAGATTTATCAAAAGCATTTCCATAGAAATGTATTTCATTAAAAGACTTGGGATGTCATGTTCGTACAGATCAAAAGCATAAACAGTACAATATAAGCCTTACTACATTATTACATATCTACAGGCCTATATCCAATTAATCTCTCATCCCAAGACATCACATCTATGCTCATGCGCCACTACCTGTAATACAAGAAACTGAGTGGGTCAGGCTTGGGAGCCTGGTGAGCACATAGGGTTTTCAACCCACAATAAATAAGTTTATTAACTTCATTAAATTAAACAAACCCGATTACCCGTTCCCGTTATCCTCACATTACATCCCTAAGCATCTATCATAAGGGACCTACCCTAAGGATTATCATCGGGACGGACACTACTGCTAAGGGGATTCCTCAGCAATAAATGTCCTTGAGTCAACCATGTGGGGGATGGAGTACATCTGGTGAGCACACAGTTCAAATAAACACACAGTTCGAATAAACATCTATAGGTTGTGAGCCTGCTAGTGTTCCACTGGACTGTCTAGAATAGTCCGTGGTCGTCATCTATACTCCGCTAGATGACTGATTCATCAATAACATCTATAACGAGGCCTCTCATTATTTTATTTCGTCACACAACAACTATTACATCTACCCATGTTTTACCCAACACATTTTGTAGATATAAAATACATATACAGTTTAAATCATTGAAAACATGTATAACAATGTTCATCCAGCATAGATAGCAAGTATTCAAATAATATGCACACATAGCACGTAATTTATATAAAATACTTCATATCTATGTGTAAGCTGAAAG
Source organism: Lactuca sativa (assembly GCF_002870075.4). Lineage (NCBI taxonomy): Eukaryota > Viridiplantae > Streptophyta > Magnoliopsida > Asterales > Asteraceae > Lactuca > Lactuca sativa. The sequence continues at coordinate 326,047,976 of NC_056627.2, read as the reverse complement.
TAACTATGCACTCACCTGAGTAGGTGGTGACTCGGCGCTTGGACAGCACTTCGTTACTCTTAACACACTTTTCCTTTGGCAAAACCTAGTATCATTGCCACTAGGGTTTAGTCTAACGATAACCGCGATTAATTAATAGTCTAGCTATTATTATTATTATATAAGCATTAAACGATACTTATATAACCCATAATAATAGCCCAAGTACTTATTATAAGGTCCTAATAACATTACTATATTAAAACGTAAGCTAAAATAAAGATAGGTTAGGCGTAGCTCACTTACAGCGGGTTTCTCGAAAACCGGGCTTCGTTGGAGCAGCGTTCCCGAGTCGAAAGACCCCTTTTCTCGGGACTCCGGGAGCCTCGGGGCTTCCTTCGGGTGCTAGGGGGTTTTCCTAGACTTTAGGAGGCTTAAGGAGGCTTAGAGAGAGATTCTACAGAGAGAAAGAGAAGTTGGAAGGTGTGAGAAATGAGGATGCCCCGACACCCTTTTTATAGGCTGGAAATCACCAAAACTCGTCGAGTTTACCTCAAACTCGTCGAGTTTTATGGCCAGGTGTCACCATCTGGTGGCTAGCCTTGGGGAGGAAGCAACGGCCAGGATTGCGCCACGTCACCCGATTTCGCACAACAACCTCTCGACTTAGAAAAATCATTACTCTCGTATACGAGCTCCGTTTTTGACGTTATTTTTTTCCACGCGTAGGTAAAAACAAGATCTACAACTTTCATTTAGACTCCATCGGCTAGTTCTTGACCGATCTTAAATTTAACAGTAGGAGGAGATTAGACTGCTATATGGCCGCAAAAAATTCGTAACTCCTTCATACGGACTCCGTTTTCGTCTATCTTTTTACCGTTGAGTTCCTATTAATGATAGCTTCAACTCTCATTTAGGACGCGTAAGCCAAAAACCGCTCGAACTAAAATTCGAATTTCAGGCTGTACACCGCTAATCCGAAACTTCGAAAAATCATAACTTCTTCATACGAAGTTAGATTTGGGAGTTCTTTTTATCGATGTTCTTAGTTTAAAATACTATACGATTTTCGTTTAGATCGCTAAGGCTAAATCTCGCTCTATCATAAATTCACTATTTACGCTTCCCGGTGTCGTGCCGGTTCTGTCGCGAAACTTCGACGGGTCATAACTTCTTCGTTATAACTCGGATTTCGGCGTTCTTTATATGTACGAAAACCTTGTGACATATTATACAATTTGTTTAAGATTATTTATTCTAAATAATCTTTTGTTGAAAAGTCATTTTCGATCCCTATTGCCTCTAAATTGACTAGCCCGGATCTACGGGCGTTACAGCCTTGGACTCGGCGAGTTGAAGGACCGACTCGCCGAGTAGGAGCGGGATAAGTCGCGGGGTCTGAACTTTGGACTCGGCGAGTCGGTCCCCGGACTCGGCGAGTAGACCCTGTCTGGGAAAAAACCCTAATCCGGGTGTTTGCACTCGATTTAAACGCTCTAACTTGGCCTCCTTTGTCCCTAACACTTCTAGAGAGCTGTAGAACGAAACCCTAGCCCCCATATTGTTCTTGAGAGTGATTTTGGCTTTGTGAAGAAGGTTTGGAGCTTAGAAGAAGAAGGAAGAGGTTGAAGTGTACAAGGAGGGGAGGTAGATCCGGAATCTACACTATGGGAAGCTTCCATTCAGGTAGAAAAGTTCTTACCTTGATCACTAGTTCATTAGACCCCTTTTTTTTTCTCAAATTAGTGGTTTTCAAGCCCGAAAACCTCAAACTCCATGTATTTATGCTCTATGTTCTGAAAGGACTTCAGATTGGGACCTTATGGACATCTTAGAAGTGTAAAGTCTTTGTGGTTGGAGTTATTGGGGTCCCTATTGAGTATATGACCTCTTAAAGAGCTTGGATTTGCCTTCTTGAGCTAATAAGGCCATGCATGCACGTAAAGTTTGCAACTTTACGTGATAAGCATGCCCTAGAAGCATAGATCTATGGTTTAGAAGCGTCGCATGTCTCAGTTTTGGTCTGTATGGGAAGTGGGTCGAAGGGACTCGGCGAGTTCTATGAAGATGGTCTTAGACTCAGCGAGTTGGATGAACAACTCGGCGAGTCCTATGAAGATTGCCTGGAACTCAACGATTGGTTCTTTAAACTCGGCGAGCAATATGAACTGTCACTGGGTAAGAGGGGTTTAAGTGTTGAAGGTCCAACCCTTTGTATCTGCACGCAGAATTAGCAATTTAACGTGTAGCAATAGTCCCAGAACCCCAAATCCTCTTAAGGGATGCTTTGGTGAGGATTTGGAAGCGAGTGAGAGATCTGCTCGTGGGGACTCAGTGAGTTGTTCTTGGACTCGACGAGTCGGATCGCGAGTCGGTTCTATAGTCCCGAGTAGTGAGTTAAGGGTGACTTAGTGAGTGGGAAGAGGGACTTGGCGAGTAGGACCAGGTTAGTAAGAGAAGGACTCGGTGAGTCTGTGCCATGACTCGGCGAGTCCAGTCAACTGGAAGCTGACTTTGACCAAGGAGTTGACCTCGGACCAGGGGTTGGTCAGTCAATTGACCTAAGGGTATTTATAAGTGGCTAATCTATGTTTATGGATTTGTAGCCGGAGGATTGCCGGTGCAGCAGCCAGACGTATAGCAATCAGACTTTCGGTAGCTACTCTTCGAGGTGAGTTTAGCAACGGGTCTAAGGCACCAAGGTCGGCCTGTATAAACGATATGTTAGTGTCGGAGTGTGGGCGGAGCCCGTATCTCATAGTTGAGTTGATTATGATATATGCCAGTATGATAGAGTTGTTTATACTAGTTGTCTGTGTGATACTTGTATGTTATGGTTGAGCAGTGAATGTGGGCGAGGCCCGTATCTCTCTGATAGTGGAGTGTGGGTGAGGCCCATATCTCTTAGATAGAAGAGTGTGGGCATGGCCTGTATCTCTCAGATAGCGGAGTGTGGGCTAGGCACGTATCTCCCAGATAGCGGAGTGTGGGTGAGGCGCGTATCTCCCAGCTAGCGGAGTGTGGCTGAGGCTCGTATCTCCTAGCTGTTCAATGTATGTTTGTATGGTATGAGGTATTATGGGGGAACTCACTAAGCTTCGTGCTTACGAGTTATAGATTTGTTTTTAGGTACCTCTTCTGAAAGGGGGAAGGAGCTGGCGCGGTAGCGGTACATCATACACGCACCTTGTTTTCTGCACCATGAGTCATTCTGGGATTTTGTACTCTGATAGTTGATTGTTTTCATGTTTCGGTTTTCAGATACGATGTATGTTATGAAATGGTTTCACCCGACAATGTTTTAATTACAATCGTTTTCTAAAGTATGGATTTGAAAAGAAAATTTTTGGATGTGAAATTTGGGTCGTTACACCTCATTACGTTTCTGAAGGATCCATTGGAGTTGTAACCCCCCGTTTCCAAGACAAACCTTAAAATCTGAAGATGTGTTTTAAGTATTATTTTATTCTGATAGATGTATATATTTAAATAAAGAGTTTAGTGAAAAAGTGTGTAATTGGCGTTATAATTTGTTTTGGAGGTCTAAAGAGTGCTTTTAGGATTCTTAGTGGAAAGAATATTTGAACATATGGCTAAAGGATAATGAATTACGCTCGTTTTGTAGTTTTTGGACTTATATTGAAAATAATTTTAAGAGGAGGGGCTATTTGGGTAAATTTGGATTTAATTGAAAGAAAAAGAAAAGAAAGGGCTGAATATGTCATAATTAAGAGTTTGGGGGTTAAAATGTAATTTCCGGATTAGTTTTAAAGAATTTTGAAGGTTGAGGGTTGTTTAGTAAATTATGGATTTAATTTGAAAAGGATTTCAGAAGTGAGGGTGTGTTTGGTAAATTATGGACTTATTGTGAATTGATTTTTTGGAAGCAAGGGCTAAAAGGTAAAATCCAAATTTATTTTGAAAAGATTTCTAAGGGTAGGGGCCTGTTTGGTAAAATTGGGACTTAAATTGAAAGAAGATTTTGTCGAGAGGGACCAGAATTGGAAAAATGGATCTATGTTTGGTTGAATTCACGGGATCAGTCAAATTCGCATTTCCTCTCGTTTTGGAGGATACCGATTCATACCCCTAACCCTAAACTTTTGTCAGCCGCCATGTGTGACTCTTCAACCGTCATCGCCATTTGTTCACGTTCCTCCGACCAGTCACGCCTTCGAGCAAACACCATTATCGACCGACACCCTTGCCATTATTGTGGGTCATTGTTCAGCTCCATCGTTGCTTCGTTACCGACAACAGCGAGGACCCGAGCGGACGTTCATCAGACTGTTGTTGCTATCGCTCGTAGTCTTAGCTTCTTCTCTGTTCATGATGCTACGTTCTATCCATGTCCATCGTCGTTGTGTTGGGTCAAAAAGATGGTTTATACTTTGCTTTTCTAAGAAAATATATTTTTCTGTAATTTTGCAGCTGTACACTCGTGTGCTGGTGGTGGCCCATGTCTCATATATATATATATATATATATATATATATATATATATATATATATATATATATATATATATATATATATATATATATAGGGTGAGGAGTCATGTGAGTGTAAGGCTAGATGAGAGAAAGAAGAGCATGTTCTAGAGAGAAGAATAGTGTGTGTGATAAGATGAGAGAAAGAAGAGCATGTTCTGGAGCTTATTTGATCTTATTTTGAAAAGATAATAGCGTTTTTGGATAGATCTCTGAAAATTAGAGGGGGGGGGGGGGGAGGAGGGGTTCTTCTTTGTATTTTTCATAAAAACGAGTTTTTGATCGAGTTTTGGAACAAAAAAGGGTGAAAAACGTCGTTTTTTTCACGAAGCTGTTGAAGGTGTGCGGCTAGGGTTTCGGTGTGCGGCTCCGTGTGCGGCCTTGGTGTGCGGCTTCGATATACGACTCGGTCTCGCCTCTGGTTCACGGCTCAGCAACATCGTTCTCGGCTTCGTCCTCGCTTCGCAGCCATCCTCGCACAGCAACCTTCGCATTTAAAAAAAAGGGAAAGGGAATTGGGGCTGCCGGGATTCGAACCCGGGTTCCTTGGTTCAACAACACAGCGCCCTACCAACTGCTCTAGCAACCCTGATGTTCTTCTCCTCCCGTTTTCAATTCTTAAAGACTCTTTCTCGGTTATTACTTTCGAAAATTGACACTTTTAACCCTAAAAATCATTTTTTTTTAATTTTTAAATTCCATTTTCATCCCAAAAATTTTAGTTTTAAATTTTAGACTTTATTTTTAACTTTTGACCTTCATATTTTGTTTTTGACTTTCAAGTTTGACCTTTGACTTTAATCTTTGACTTTTTCGTTTAACTTTTAAATTTTCAAATTTAGCTTTTCGGTTTGACTTTTCAAGTTTGACTTTTGAGTTTGACTTTTGAGTTTGACTTTTTAAATTTGACTTTTAAGGTTGACTTTCTCAGTTTTTTAAGTCAAAGGACAATTAAAAAAAATAAATAAAAAAATTAAAAAAAAGAAAATGAGTTCCACAACAATTCAGGTAAATGAATCCGATTGCTCTCCATCTTGTGCTAAAACTATGAAATTTTTGCGAGAATCAGTAGATATAATCAAGAGAGAGAACGAGGACTTAAAATATGAGGGATACACACTTAGGAAAAACCAAAAACCCTTAAAGACTCAACTAGAAAATAAAATAAAGGACTTTAGGAAATTACAAGAGGATTACAGCAACAAATGTGAGAACTATGACCATATCAAACGAAAACTTGAAGTTGTGACCGCTGAACTTGACTTATTGAAAACACGTTTTGAAAATGCTGAATTCAATTTTAAAAAATTTGATGGGTCAAGCGAAGTTGTTGCGAAAATAATAGAAAACCAAATGCAGTGGAAGGATGTCACTTGTGGAAACCAAAAGAAAGTAGGACTAGGTTTTGAGAGTGTCTCTCCTCCCTTCAATCACAACTATACTGCAAAACCTTTGACTCAGGAAGAGATTGACCAAGAACCATTTATGGTATACGGTAAACCAGCTGTTGAACAGACAACTGAGGGTGTTGACCTGAACAATACTAATACTTCTACTTCTTGTGCAGGCAAAGTAATAGAGGATGAGAACAAGGAGAGTTCTAATGAACAAACAAACGAACCCTTAAACTCTGAATCTGTTGCTTCTAATCAACCTATTGTAGGTAAATACAGGCCACCATTTACAGCTAAACAGAGTGCATGTTGCAATTCTGCGTGTGGGAAAAGCAAGAGACAAGACAAGGATACGCCACCAGGGGCAGGAAGAAACAACTTCCCAGTGAAGAAAAAGAATTGCTTTCACTGTGGAACACCTGGACACATTGCCATAAATTTTCCAAATCGCGTATATGTTCCCTACTACGGACAAGGATGGCAAAATGCGCCAAGAGTGAGATTCTCCAAAGGAAATCATTCGAGATCACAATCACAAAATGGTGACTGGAATGCCCAGAAGGCCAAGAATCAAACCCACAAGGCCAAGAATCTGAATCCTAAAGGCATGAAGGGAATGCCGACCAAGAAGCAAAATCCAAAAGATGCTCCCGTGAAGCCAAAATCAAAGTCATCTCAACGGCCGACATCAAGATCAAAAGCTAGTACTGAGCCACCCATCAGATCGAAAAAGAAATGGGTTAAACCCAACTACAAATGGGTTCCAAAGGCTCACTCTCCCAAATCTTCTAACGATTCTAATATTTCTACATCTTCTGTATGTGATAAGCAGGACATGTCGTGGGAGAATGTTCCTTGCAAAGATGACATAGGTCGACCCAGTTTCAAAATGGACTGGTTTCCAAAGACCAACTGATCTCGCTATGTGTCGGAGCAGCTATGGAGGCATATCATTAGACATCGGTGTGTTGATAGTGGTTGTTCCAGGCACATGATAGAAGGCATCTCTCAATTGTGCAACACTCAAAACTTTGTTTGAGAGTATGTGTCATTTGCGGGAAAGGAAGAAAGGAAGGGATCACACATTAGGGTTTGTGCTTAACGATGTGAAGAATTTTCGGATCTGTTCTGAGTTTATGCGTGCTGTTCTCAGACCTTCTGGATGCAAATTCAATCGGTGACTTACAATTTGAGCTTTTCTTCTCTATACTCCTGAGTTTATCTTACTCTGATTCATTTTAAAGACAATTCTTCATTATCTTAATAGTTTTTCGTTAGTAGTTATTATTGGGAAGTGATATCAAAAGGTGATAACAGGCAATCTGGATCTGTGTAAGGTACCAAAGCTGAATTGTCTAGGCTCTGTGTTCGATGCGCTGGTAGGCAAAAATAATTTAATGGGCTTGACTAGGCAAAGATGAACTTAAGAAATGAAATGAATTGACAATTCTTGACCTAGATAGATCCGTTTAGCTTGACAATACAACGCTCGGATAGGTTGAGCAGGGAGATATACATGACAATCCACCAGTCACACTAAAGAACCCGTATCTAGAACTGTGGTTTTACTTTTCCTCGATGTACGGATTCTGTCCTTAATTCTGGTATTGACGGAGCGACTAGGGAATTCCAATAAAGTAGGTCTGTAGAAAATTATTTTCTTTCTTTCTTACTATTAGTCATATGTTGCCTCCTATATGTGATTGGAAGATATTTGACCTGGACTGCAACATATGCAAATCTATTTCTCTGCATCTTATGTCTATGAAATTCTTCCTATCTGTTAGCTATATGCTATCTCCTTTGTGTGATTAACACTCCGACCTGGTACACAGCATATGCAACCTTCTACTTCTCAATCCCCATAAAACTATAATTAATCATAATCTAAATCTATCCTCTCTATGAATAATAGTCTGCTCACCTAAAGTAAGGAGTATCTCGAAAGTTCTTGATTATTGGGGTATATCAGGAAGCGGGAAACATGTTCTAGTACATCTAAAATTGAACAATTCTAGACTGTTTGTAGATCTCGCTGCTCAACTTAGGTTGACAACAATATCTTTGGTCGTCGTCAGATGAATGGTCCTTAAGAAGTTTTATCTAGGAACATAGGATCAACTTGTCTTGTCACTTATAGCATGTCCAAAATTTGTCATAATTTTTCGTGTTTAAGTGGACCACAATACCGACGATCGACCAGATCTATTCATGCAGGGGAAGGTACTGACAAACGGATTAAGACTGTCTAACAACTTTGATCCCAAATATTTTTGTTTTTGTTAAATTTGTTCATATTTTTCCTCTATGCACAAATTTAGGGGGAGAATTAAAAAAAATATTCAAAAAAAAAATAGAAAATTAAAAATAAAAAATAGTGTTATTTCTGTTTTATTTTTTTTAGAAAATATTAAAAATCCAAAAATATTTTTTGTGTGCTAATTTTTCTTTTAGTTTAGTTTTGTCTTGAAAAGTGATTTCAGGCGTAGATGAGAGTCGTGGAGACTGTATTGAAGATTTTTTGAGCCAAAGCTTCATCCGTGAGCATCGAAGAATTTTCATTCGAAGGAGCAAGAAATGAAGATTATTCTTTCAACATTCAATCTGTCAACCCCAGAAGCATGGTCAAGCTGTGATTGAAGATTATGTGACAGATTGCATTGAAGCCTCCTCAATCAATCTAATGCTATCTATAAACGTGCTGATGTGATCCAGAAGATTCGTTCTCTCTGTTCTCTCTAAAGATTCTCAAGCTGAAAGTGCCATCTTTCATGAATCTCTACAAGAAGCCTCCTCACCCAATGTGCGTTCAATGTCACATTCTGCAGAAATCCCAACTGCTCAAGATGAATTCATTTATTGAAGATTCATATGTTTATCTTGATGTTGTGAAGAAATTTGAAGATTAAAGCTGAAGCCAAGCTCCCAATGACGATTAACAAGAAACGCCAGCCACTTTTTAGGGGAGTTTGTTGGGCCAATTAGAAAACACAGCTATAAACCAAGGGGGAGATTGTTGGGTCAAAAAGATGGTTTATACTTTGCTTTTCTAAGAAAATATATTTTTCCCGTAACTTTGCAGTTGTACACTCGTGTGCTGCTGGTGGCCCGTATCTCATATATATAGGGTGAGGAGTCATGTGAGTGTAAGGCTAGATGAGAGAAAGAAGAGCATGTTCTAGAGAGAAGAATAGTGTGTGTGAGAGAATCTATGTATATGGAGCATCACTCAATTTACTGAATACATCATTAGATTCATCTTATTTCTTCTTCTCCTTCTCTTCTATTTGATCTAACATCATCCAATTGATTGGGATTCCGCACCATCAATTGGATCTGATTGATACACAAGCAATTTTGGGGACTTACACATTGCTGCTCCGAACGGCTGCTCCTCTTGTTGCTACTGCTCCAACTTCCACTAGTCACCTAGATGGTGACTATGATAGGGTGCGTTTCCATGCAACTATTCGGTGGTGTCTTCGCTCGTATGTAGGTGGGTTTCTTCTGCTATGTCGGATGCAGGTGTGTGTGCTTGTTGGCCGGAAAGCTTTGAAACCCACCATGGCTGCCGCCACCTTTTCTCTTTCTGCCCCCACCAGCCACCGTGAAGCGTGATTATGTGTGTGTGTGTGTGGGAGCGTATTTTATGAGTTTTATTAGGGTACGATGTGTATGTGTGATTTTTGGCCGGAACACCCACCACCACCACCGTAAGGTGGTGGCTGCCACCTCACGTTGTCATTTCGCCGCCACCAACCGCCACTTTGGATAGCTGTGTGCTCTTACATGTGATTGGACCGTTGTTTGGGATGGGCTTGATGTATTTTGGTCTAGAATCATAACCACCACCACGAGGTGGTGGCTGCCACCGTTGACCACCAATACCCGAGGTGGTAGTGGGTGGTACCTGACTTATTTAACATTAATTAATCTAAAAATTTAACCATTGGACTGATTGACACACGATTGGGTTGGAAACCCTAATTAGGGTTTAGAAAACCATACTTTTGGTGATGATTAGTTTTGGATTGTCGGGACCCGCATTGAAGTCATTAATTAAATTTCTAAATAATACATAATAATGCCCCTATAATTATTGTAACACAATATTGGAATTTATGGGTTAATTCCTTAATGGGTTAAGTAAGAAACAATTAGCCCTAATCGTCATTTTATGTGAAAACCCTAATTTTACTTGGGCCTTTCTATTTGGCTTTGGTGATTGGGCTATTGATGGGCCATCCAAGAACAAGTATATGGACTAGAATATTTGGATGGGCTTTAGGGTAAGGCCCATGTGAGGGGTTTAGGCCTAATTTGGAAAATTAGGTCATAAATGGGCCATAATTGGGCCTTGATGATTGTGAGATATTGGACTATTAGAAGGCCAAATGTTTGGACTGGAATAAATGGTTGGGCCTTATGGTAAGACCATGTAAAGGTTTGGGCCTAATTTTATGTTGGGCTTTGGTTCATAGTTTGACTTTTGGGCCTTTGGATTGGGCATTGGGCTTGAATCAAGCTAAGATGGGGGTGGTGGGGGGGGGGGGGGGGTAAAGTAGTCTTTTACCCCAAGCATGGACTTATGGTTATGTGTTGGAACCCAATCATTAATTGGGTGTTGTTTTCATGTTGACAGTTCGGGAACCTCCTCTACGCCCCGCATACGCCAAGGTTACGCCCAACGTACGTCTTCTGGGCAGCCCAACTATTCGACCCACTCACTAATGGTCCATTCAAGTAATCCATCTATTAAATACTTAGCCCAACAATTAATTAAAGAAATATTAAATAATTATTACCTCAAGTGACGGTCGTTACAGGGACAGAAGCTACTGGAAGTTTTGAGCACCATTATTCAACACCTTTTTGCATGGATACATCAAACATTGCAAAAATCACGTGAAATTTCAAATTTCAAAAGCATCTAAAGCGAAATTGAGATTCAAAGCAAACTCTAAATAAAAAATATACACACATACCCAGTATCGACAAAGAATATGTAAAGGAGGCTAAAAGAAAGGGATCCAACACCGGTATGGCTGTGAACAGTGGTTGCATATTCTAATCGAATATGCCTTATGATTTGACTTGCCAAAACACGACCGTGAATTTCACACGATGTCTGATAATCAAACTTTTTTCACAAATAAAACTCATCATCATCTCAATCTTGGTAAAGAACAATCAAAATCAGAAAATCATTGCCTCAATAAAATCAGAAGCCATCAAAGAAGCAAGCAAAATTGAAACCCATCTAAGGCAACAATATTTTGTAGAGAGAAGTGTAAGAAAGCATACACCAATCCAAAGTGACCAAAATAAAACGTAGAACAATAGCAAAAGAAATCAAAGCCATAAAATCAGAAGATTATCCCAAAGAGCAATGATAAGTTAATGCACGACATTGAAACATCTATTGAGCATGCAACAAAATTCAAACAAATTAGAGCCGATAAGCGGATCATCCCAACCAACGAAATGAAAATCAGAAACCACCCAAGAAAACCCTTGACACTATTCATAAATGCTACCCATATTAATATGTATATAATTTAAAGTTTATATTTTAGGGGAAATCCATGGGTAACTTTAATGGATAGAAGTCTATTGTCTACTAGATTATAACCCGTGGAAATTAGGGTTTAATAACAAATCTATTTATATAGTAAGATAACGAATTATTTAATTAAAAATTGGTAAAAAAGATATATAATATTTGATGTATATAGGCATATCTATAATATTATGTAAAAATAATATTTAGATTGGTTACAAAAATAAAATACTTTTATTTAATTCATCATTTTTTCTATTTTATTTTTATTTTTTAATAAACAAATTATATATATATATATATATATATATATATATATATATATATATATATATATATATATAGAGAGAGAGAGAGAGAGAGAGAGAAAAGAATATTAGACTTCAAATAAAAAATATAGATTCTTTTGGACTGTAAGTAAAACATAATTAATGTCATGTAATTTAATAAGATGATTATATATATATATATATATATATATATATATATATATATATATATATATATATATATATATATATATATCCCCTAATTTAATAAATAAGCATAATTTCGCCACGTGGCAATCTTCAAACACCCCAAAATCAATTTTTCCCGCTTCTTTTACTAAACTAAATTGCCTAAAATGTCCTTCATTTTCTTTTGTAATCCATGTAAATCATCTATGATTTTAAAATTTATATAATTCAATCATAACAATAAAAAAATCTATTTATCCACAATATATATATATATATATATATATATATATATATATATATATATATATATATATATATATATATATATATATATATATATATATATATATATATATATATATATATATATATATTCCATATTGAATTCGACATTACCATTTCTTCTCCCCTTTAATTAGTTTTTTTTTCTTGTTCAGATTATCAACATTTTTTCATCATTCCATTCCGTTTAGAATAGAGTGAATCTCAAAAAATCAGGAAATAGATTTCAATCCATGTATTCTTCATATATTATTTATTTACATGTTGAACTTAAATGTTCATTGCGGTTGCAGAATACGTTGTCCCTGCCATTTTGTTTGCATATCATAGTGGTTTTCCTACTCTCACTGTTTTCGTTTTCTTCACCTCTTCCTCCAAAGACAAACATCAAACAACAGCAGCTTGGTATTTTCATAATTCGTTTTTTATGTTTATGATTTATAGTTTTTACTCAAATTTTCATTAAAAAAATTGTACATTGAATGTATAAAGAACAATTGTTGTTTAAACAACATACAATAATTTCTTTACCTATATAATTTGATTTTGCCTACCAAGTTCCCATTTTTTGCTCTAAGGTACGATTTCACAGGCCATGTGAAAGTACAAAAATTAATTTTTGTTAATAGCATTGTACTTTCACATCACTTCATATAAAATTGATCTATTATTTAATAAATATCCTTTTGTTTGCTTGGCTATTCTTACTGAAATAACATTGTACTGATCGAAAATACATGTAAATAAATTCAAATTCTGATAAAGCTTTTACCTGCATTCAAATTTATAAAAGGAAATGCATTAAAGATGACATATTTAATGGGATAATATCATTCTATGATTTCATTTAAATTCAAGTTACTATTTAAAATGTTCGGTCATTCTCACCCGATTTTATTCCCCTCTGTCGTTCATTGTTTCACGTTTCTGAAGTTCATATATATAGCCTTCTGCCACACATTGCAAATCATGTTAGCCTTTTGAATTTGTCATTGTTCTTTATTTCATTGTGTTTTGTATTTACTGCAAGTTATAGCTAACAACAATCATCTCTATTTCGTTTTTTTGTTATTATGTATTTGTTTTTTACTGTCGATAACAAAGGATAAGATATATAGTTTAGAAAAAAAAATCCCAGAAAATCAAGAACAACATTTCAATTTTATTTGGCATCTACATAAATTTACCCCTTAATATATAACACCCTAATTATTATCAATAAAAATCACGCAACTTATTACCTTAAATATTGTAAAAATATGATCCCTTTAGTTTTTCAATTGTATCTTCACCGATTGTAATCATCATTCACATATTATTTGAGATTAAAAATACAATCGGCTCATAACCTTCTCATATATAAGCATTCTTTCAAGTTTTTCTGTCTTTGCTTTTCTTCCTCGCCATTCGTTTTCTACTGCAGCAAATCCAATAAACAAAGGTATAATTCTATTTTTTCCAATTCAACCATTATTGTTAGTTGAGTTGAGTTAAGCTTTTGTACATAAACACAGGCAAATATGAAAATTCTGATAATGTCATGCTATTTTTCATTCATTTTTTTTTGAACTATAAACAAATTCATGTAATTTGAATCTGCTTATTTGAACTATATTTCGTATTTATATATTTAGTTACTTATAGAAAAACAAAAGCAATATTCTCTACCATGATGAGATAACATCCATACATGTACCTGATATACAAATGAGATAGCATCAAATGAAAAATGATTGTTTTAATTTTTAAATAACCGATATCATTGCTTTAAGGAAATAAGTGATTGTTGTAATTTTTTTAAGAATCAATGTAGTAAATTTTTAAAAGGGTATTATTCTCCTTTTTCTGGTTTTTGATGGATCAAAGCATGGATATAATTAAATTTCTACAGGTTTTTATGGTATTTTTCATGATAATTTTTTAAGAATTAATTAATGTAGTAAATATCAATCATACATTGAATCCTCGAGTAATCAAAATACTCTTTTCTGTTCACTGGATCTGCGAGCCTATACCCCGTCATCTTTCTAACGAACTCAACCAGGAGTTGGAAACTTAAAATCAACTACCGTCCGACGTCTGAAAGTATCAGATCAGTCTGGCGGCAGTGGCGATAACGACTCCACCGGATAATCTATAATATTAGTGGTGGCTCGCCACCTATTGCAATCAACCGGAAACCCAAATGACTAAATGTAATTTCTCATTTCCAGATGCAACACCGATGAGAGGCTGTCGCACAACATAGAAGACTAACAGTGTCTGAACTCTAAAACTCGTCAGTGTCTAACATAATCGGAAGTTCACCGTAGGAGATTCCAAACCGTTGGTATGATTCGTTCATAATCATCCGATTATGAAACTCGATCAAATAGCGATGGATTAGGACATCGGATTGTTGGATAGAGTAAATGGAGGATTCATCCGTATAATTAGGGTATGTGGTTTAGGGTCGAACCATTTAGTGGAATTTAGGTATGTGGTTTAGGGGATTCATTTCTCGAAACGTACCAAACAACATAATACTACAAATTTACAAATAACTATTACATTTAAATTGAATTTTTACCAAAAATTTATGAACTTTTTATTTTGTATCAATGATTTTTAATGTTCATATTTATTTCATGTTAAAAATCATATTAAATAATTAACTAATTTCTACTCTAATAATAATAAAAAAAATTATATTTATTGTCTTGGGTTTACATATTACAAATATTAATTGTGTCTAATATAAATTTTATTTGTTCATATTTTACTTTATCAATAGTATATCAATTTAGGATAAACATATTTTTAGTCATTTTTAGTAAACCACACTCCATCCATCGTATTAATTAATTTATCTATAAATATGTATTTTTTTTTATGTTAATTACATTACTGAAATGTTTTGATTGTTTTATAGCAATTCAATTTCAATGACTTTTTGTGCTTATTTGTCTTTAATTGCATTGTACAAACTCATGCATTTTATCAAATTTTTGAACTTACATACTTATTAAATACTTATAAATTATAAAGTTAATAAAAAAAACATAAAATATAATTTATAAGTTTTCTAAATTAATGATATATTATTTTATTAAATAATTAATTTTTTAATTCTATTTAAAAATTAACATGAAACCCATCGGTACTTTTAACCTACTCTCTCTCTCTCTCTCTCTCTCTCTCTATATATATATATATATATATATATATATATATATATATATATATATATATATATATATATATATATATATATATGGAAAAAGGAATATACATTACAACCCCACCTAAGCTTAGGTACTAAACCTCTTGAAAATACATTGTTTTACTATAAAAAGATTACCGTTAATGGATTCACGATTAATACTTCAAGATATAAATTCAAGATTGACACAATAGGGTTTAGGGGTTAGGGTTTAGGTTTAGGGTTTTGGGTTTAGGGTTTAGGGTT
This sequence comes from Lactuca sativa, assembly GCF_002870075.4. Classification (NCBI taxonomy): domain Eukaryota; kingdom Viridiplantae; phylum Streptophyta; class Magnoliopsida; order Asterales; family Asteraceae; genus Lactuca; species Lactuca sativa. The sequence continues at coordinate 326,032,359 of NC_056627.2, read as the reverse complement.
AGGTTTTAGGGTTTAGGGTTTAGGTTTAGGGTTTATGGTTTAGGTTTAGGGTTTACTAATGTTCACTTAGGTGAAGTAATAAACGATATTGGAGGAAAGAAACCAGAGATAGTAAAACGATAATGGAAAAAAGAAATGTTAGGAAGGATGATATATTTACCAAGTGAAACCAAACCGGGTATATTTAGCAAGTTAAAACGACAAATTTTAGAGGTTTAGTACCTAAGCTTTGGTGGGGCTGTAATATATATTACTATCCCCATATATATATATATATATATATATATATATATATATATATATATATATATATATATATATGTTCAGGTTCATTTGAGACCATTCTAATTTTGTGAGACCGTGAGACCAAATCTAAAAATAATTTTAAAATGCAAAATAAATGGAAAAATCCAAAAATTCTTTTTTTTAAATATTACTTTCGGAACCTAAATTAATTAAAAAAATAAAAAAATAAAAAAAATCCCGTTTTTTTTTTAAAGTACGTGAAATATTCTAATAGAATATTACACTGACATATTCTAAAAAATAATTTTAAAATCCAAAATAAATGGAAAAATCTAAAAATTCTTTTTTTAAATATTATTTTCAGAACTTGAATTAACTAAAAAAAATAAAAAATAAATAAAAAATAATTCAAAAAATCTCCATTTTTTTGAAAAGTATGTGAAACATTCTAATAGAATATTACACTGTACATATTTTAAAAAATAATTTTAAAATGAAAAATAAATGGAAAAATATAAAAATTCTTTTGTTAAATATTATTTTCGGAACTTGAATTAACTAAAATAAATAAATAAATAATTCCATTTTTTTTTGAAAAATAAGTAAAATATTCTAATAGGATATTATACTGTACATATTCTAAAAATTAATTTTAAAATGCAAAATAAATGGAAAAATCCAAATTTTTTTTAAATATTATTTTCGGAACTTGAATTAACTAAAAAAAATAATAAAAAATAAAAAAAATACGTCTCACGGTCTCGGTCGTCTCACATTAACCTAACCATATATATATATATATATATATATATATATATATATATATATATATATATATATATATATATATATATATATATATATAAGTTAGATATTGTTGGAATCGTAACAATATAAGTAGCAATGGTTCTCCCAAATGGTGACTGGACGGAGGTCTAAAGGAAAAAAAATTGACAACAGACACCAGAAGGTATTTGACATCTCTAATATCTATGTGGCGGGATTTCATGATGGAACGAGAAAGGAAGAGTGATGCAAATCATTCGGTAGATTAGGGAAGGTTGTGGACGTATACTTTGCTCTGAAGAAAGATTACTATAGAAAGAACTTTGCTTTCGTCAGGTTCATTAACATCAAAGACGCCAAGGATTTGGAGAATGGGTTACAAGGCATCAAATGTAGAGATAATGTAATGGAGGTTAACATATCGAAACATCAACGCAAAACCATCCGGTACAGGGCCAATGAAGCTCGTCAACGTTGGAAGTCAACTCTGACTAGGTCCTGCTTTTGACCGAGTTTTTGGAGAAAATGGGCATTTGGTTACCAGCTATTTAGGAGAAAGTGGACGTTGTTTTCTGTTTTGTTTTTGAGTAAAATAAGGATTGTTTTTAGCCTTTAAATAGTAGTAATATCTTGCATTTTATTCCTGTGTATTCAATTTTGATTCAAAGTAATAAACCAGAGAAAATTGCTCCAAAGGAGTGTTCTTTCTTCCTTCTCGTTTCAGTTGCTTGAGTGTGATCAGGTCCTGTAGAAGCTTGATTTCCATCACTTGGTATCAGAGCTAACCAGGTTCAGTTTATGCACAAATACATCCGGTACGAAACAATGCCATCTTCAAGTCAAACCGTTACAAGAGACAATGATGGAGTGTCATTTCAATGTCCGATGTTGACTCCCATGAACTACACCACGTGGGCGATCAAAATGGAAGCTATAATGGATGCCCAAGGAATATGGGAATCCATTGAACCAGTAGACGGAGAAGCTGTGGATGAGAAAAAGAACAAGTCGGCTCAGGCTTTTCTTTTTCAAGCAATACCGGAAGACATTCTGCTGCAAGTGGCGAAGAAAAGGACAGCAAAAGAGGTTTGGGAATCTTTGAAGTTAAGGTAGCTGGGAGCAGATAGGGTACAGAAGGCAAGATTGCATACACTCAAAAGTGATTTCGAGGCGTTACGGATGAAGGACGGAGAGTTCATTGATGATTTTGTAGGAAAATTAAGTGGTATGATTGCAAAATAGAACAGTCTCGGGGCAACTCTTGAAGATGGTGTGTTGGTTAGAAAGTTGCTTGACTCAGTTCCAGATAATTACCTCCAACTGGTGGCCTTGATTGAACAATATGCAGATATTGACACAATGCCATTTGATGAGGCAATCGGTAGACTGAAAGCATACGAAGACCGCTTACGACTTCGGAGTGGGTCAACTAATGAGCAGGGCACTCTACTACTCACTAAAGTAGATGTTAAGAATGTTCAGAAAACTCCAGGAGGAAGTTCATCGAATGGAAGAGGTCGTGGTTCACAATATCATGACAGAGGTGGTCGGAGTGGCTCACGTGGTAGAGGAAGTACCCGAGGTAGGGGAGGCCGTGGAGGTTCCAGTTGGCAGCGGAATTCAGGGATCAACTACCAAAAGAACAGGGACAAGAAGCATATAAAATGCTTCAATTGTGAGGAGCATGGCCATTATGCATCTGAGTGCAAGGCACCAAAGAAGAACGGTGATGAAGCCAATTTGACTCGAGTAGAAGAAGAAGAACCGACACTGCTTCTAACTGTGTATGGAGAGGAAGATGCCACCATGGTCTTGCTAAATGAAGAGAAGGTGTTTCCAAAACAAAACGAGGCAAATAATGAGAAGGGTGAAGATATATGGTATCTAGATAATGGGGCAAGCAACCATATGACAGGGGTGCGAGAATTCTTTGCTGAACTTGATGAAAATATAACTGGGCAGGTACGTTTTGGTGACGACTCCAGAGTTCAAATCGCAGCGAGGGGCTCTAGTTTGCTGGAATGCAAAAATGGCGAACAACAACTAATCACAGAGGTGTACTTTATCCCAACACTACACAGCAACATATTGAGTCTGGGACAGATGACTGAAATTGGATATAAAATTGAGATGGTGCATGAATACTTGAGAATACATGATGAAGGTGGTCGGTTAATGATGAAGGTGAAAAGGTCAAAGAACCCCCTGTACAAGATAGCGCTTCGCACAACTCAACCAGTATGTCTCGCATCAAGTCTTGATGATGAAGCTTGGCTTTGACACGCGAGGTTGGGGCATATAAACTTTCAAATCATCGAGTCAATGGTAAGAAACAACTTGGTATGAGGAGTACCAAATATAAAGCATCCAACACAAGTTTGTGAAGGGTGTCTGGTTGCTAAACAAGCTCGTCAACCCTTCCCGAAAGATACAAAATGGCATGCAACTAAACCCCTTGAATTGGTCCATGCTGACTTATGTGGTCCAATCGACCCACCCACAATGGCAGGTAATTGATACTTTATGTTGATTATCGATGATTATAGTAGGTATATGTGGGTTTACATGATTAAAAGTAAGGATGAAGCGCTTAAAACCTTCAAGGGGTTCAAAGCACAGGTTGAGAGTGAAGGTCACTTGAAGCTAAAGGGGTTGCGGACTGATCGAGGGGGGAGTTCACCTCCCAACAATTTGTTGATTTTTGTAAACAGGAAGGAATCAAATGACAATTAACTGCCCCGTATTGCCCGCAACAGAATGGGGTGGCGGAACGTCGCAATCGTACCATCCTCGAAGCCACTAGATCTCTGTTGAAGACGATGTGTGTACCAGATACGTTGTGGGGGGAGGCAGTTCGACATGTTGTCGACATAATCAATCGAGTTCCAACAAAGGGGGTGAAGGGAATGACTCCATACGAAGGGTGGAAGAACAAGAAGCCAACATTTGAGCACTTAAAAGTGTTTGGCCGTGTCGGACACGTAAAGAAACCCAAGAATCAGACCATGAAACTCAGTGATTGTAGCACGACGATGGTATATTTAGGAAGTGAGCCTGGAACAAAGGCTTATCGTTTCTTCAACCCTAAAGAAAATAAAGTAGTGGTATCACGTGATGTAATCTTTGAAGAGAAAAGAAAATGGGTTTGGGCCGGTATCCAAGGTCATGAGCCCACATCAAAAGAATCTTGGTTTGAAACATTTATGAATAATGGATACGAAAGAGAAGCCCATCAGCAAACAATTGGAGGCTGGGTTGAAAACCCTATCAACCAAGACAATGTAAACGATCCACCTTCACCACTGCTCGCATCACCTGGAGCTAGTTACGACTCAGAAAATGCATCAGATGCCACACCCTACACAACGAACGTGCAAAATTCACCGATAGATACGCACCAAGACGAGAGTTCTTCAAGGTATGATCATACACCTGTTCGAGGTTTTCGAAACCTATCTGAAATTTATGATGAAACGGAGCCAATAGAAGTTGAACTAGAAGAATTAATGTTTGTAAATGGTGAGCCAACAAACTATTCAGAAGCAGCAATTGATCAAGATTGGCAGGAGGCAATGAAAAGAGAGATTGAATCTATCGTTAAGAACCACACATGGAATCTGACCACTCTCCCAAGGGGGCAGAAACCAATCGGTTTAAAATGGGTGTATAAGCTGAAACGGGACGCGGAAGGAAAAGTATTGAAGCACAAGGCTCGTTTGGTAGCAAAGGGGTACGCACAACAGAAAGGAATAGATTTTGATGAGGTCTTTGCCCCAGTGGCACGGTTGGAAACTATTCAACTATTACTGGATTTGGCAGCGAAGAAGGGGTGGAAGGTTCACCACTTAGATGTAAAATCAGCCTTCCTGAACGGGGAACTACAAGAAGAGGTATACGTTTCTCAACCTGATGGTTTTGTGATTACAGGAAAGGAACATATGGTGTATCGGTTGAACAAAGCCCTTTATGGGCTACGACAAGCTCCAAGGGCATTGGAATATACGCCTAGACAAAACACTTAAAGAATTCGGCTTTAGAAGGTGTCCTCAAGAACAGGCGGTGTACAAGCTTTAGAACACAAAAATTTTGTTGATAGTCGGAATTTATGTCGATGACATGATCGTGACAGGTTCTAGTGAAGAAAAGGTGGCTGAATTCAAGAAACAAATGCAAAAAGTGTTTGATATGAGTGACCTAGGGAGGTTATCTTACTATCTTGGCTTAGAAGTGAACCAATCCAAAGAAGGCATTGCAATTGTTCAAGCAGGGTATGTGAACAAAATATTAAAAACGGCTGGAATGATGGACTGTAATGGCTCAAAGTACCCTATGGAACCAAAGTTATCCTTGAAAAAGGATGAAAATGGAGAGTTAGTGAATGCTACAGAGTACCGACGTCTCATTGGAAGTCTGCGATACTTGATTCATACAAAGACCGGACCTTGCATATTCGGTAGGAGTTGTTAGCAGGTACATGGAAAACCCAAGAGTAAGACACCTCAAGGCAGTAAAACAGATTCTAAGGTATCTGAAGAGCACCATCAATCATGGCTTGATGTATAGACCAGGTGGAGATGGGAAACTAATTGGGTATAGCGATAAAAGCTACAACATGGATCGGGATGATGGGAAAGGAACAGCAGGAACAACATTTTACCTTTTAGGTAACTTGATCACTTGGTGCTCATAGAAACAACACACGGTAGCTCTATCTTCATGTGAATCTGAATTTATGGCTGCAACTATTGCGGCCTGCCAAGCATTGTGGCTGAGAGGTTTGTTGAAAGAATTAACTGGAGAGGAAGCTGGGAAAGTCAAGCTATTGGTAGACAACAAATCTGCGATCAAGCTAATGAAGAATCCGGTTTTCCATGGAAGGAGTAAACACATCGACACCCGATACCACTTCATTCGTAGTGCGTTGAAAGAGAGCTGATTCATGTGGAGCATATTAATGGAGAGGAACAGAAGGCTGGCATTCTTACTAAAGCACTCCCAAGATTGAAGTTCACAGAGATGCTAAGCATGTTAGGCTTCGAAAACCTGGAAGAGACAAGCCAGAGTTAACAGGGGAGAATGTTGGAAGTCAACTCTGACTAGGTCCTGCTTTTGACCGAGTTTTTAGAGAAAATGGGCATTTGGTTACCAGCTATTTAGGAGAAAGTGGACGTTGTTTTCTGTTTTGTTTTTGAGTAAAATAAGGATTGTTTTTAGCCTTTAAATAGTAGTAGTATCTTGCATTTTATTCATGTGTATTTAGTTTTGATTCAAAGTAATAAACTAGAGAAAATTGCTCCAAAAGAGTGTTCTTTCTTCCTTCTTGTTTCAGTTGCTTGAGTGTGATCAGGTCCTGTAGAAGCTTGATTTCCAACAGTCAACAACCCACATTTGGAAACCTTTCCCGACCACATGTCGTCGGTATAGGTTTATAATAAAACTTTTTTTCCCGACAATCCTTTGTAGATGACAAGTCGTCTGCATTGGTGTCCCACTACAGCTTTGAGATGAAGATAACTTATATCTTATTGCTAGTCAGTTTGGAAAAGTTATCAACCCATTTGATAATCTATTCGACAGGAAAGACTACTCAATCGGTAAGGTCGGTGTGATTACGTCTGAGAAAAAAAATGGATAAACGAAGAAATTATGATTGCGTCTAATGGGGTGGTATACCAGATTGGTATGGTGGAATACACGGACGATTGGTCCCCTTTCAAACCAGATTTGTTTGATAAAGTTGAGGAATCAGATGACGAAGAAGAAGACGATGTCGAAGGGGTATCTGAAACTTGGATGGAGGATGAAACATAAGAGCCAGAGGAGGGTGAAATTCGACAAGAAAATACACCGGTGAAACAAAATCGACTGATTGCACCCACTGTTCCGGTGGCCAGGGAATCCGTGATGCCAGAGGTGGTAGTTGATAGGTCTCCGAGCATAGAGTCGTTGAAGGTGAATTATGAGGCATGCATTAATGGTGTGGAAGATTGTTCCAATGCAGAGGCGACATTTAAAATCCCTAGTCAGTATACCATGACACAGCCTAATCATAAGTTGAGAATTTGTTTCCGTTGGGGTGTTTTGGGCCTTTCCCCAACAATATTTCCCATTTCTCATTCACCTCCCCCAAGCCCAGAATGATGAATTTAGATCCGATCAAGATTTAACTAGTGGCGACAAAAAAACAAGGAAAAAATAGAGGGATAAATCAGGGTGTAGACCTTCTAATACCAACTCTCCGACACAACCATTAAACACAACAGTAACCTCTCCTTTTTTGATTCATCTAGGGTGCGTTAATTTGGCGATTCCAAATATCGATCTTAAATTGAATCCTTCGAAGGCTAGCTGCTTGACACCAAAAGAAACCTACACAGATAACACACAATCATCTGAAATCATGGAAACGGATAAGATTGGGGCATCGGTCGAATTTCAAATCGACGTTGGGAACATTATTCTTGCAGAAACAATGGCAGAAACCAGTGAGAGAAGATGTGATCAATGAACTGTATGTCCATAAATATTAGAGGTATTGGAGAGGACGTAAAAGTTGAATGGGTGAGGAAATTAAGGAACATTCATAAACCTAACTTTGTGGGGATTCAGGAAACACAACTGATTGATTCGATGAAAATCGATGTACAAGGCTATTGGGGATCTCAAGATTACGACCATGAGGCTATGGACTCCAATTATAGATCAGGTGGTGTCGTATCAATTTGGAACTCCAAATGTTTTCAGAAGAAAGAAGTCATAAAATCAAGGTGCTTTCTCATAATCATTGGAAACTGGATTGGAATTGATGGAGATACTATATTTGCAAACATCTATGGACCTCATAATCTCGACGAACAAAGGAAAATTTGGAAGGAGTTAATAAATATCAAAAGATTGAAACCAAGAAACAGATTACTTTTTGTGACTTCAATGTAGTAAGAAGAGCAGATGAAAGATTTAACTCTCACTTTTGCCCTTCTAGTGCTTTTGCCTTCGACGAATTTATCTAAGAGGCTGAACTACAAGACTTCAGGATGGGTGGGGAAAAATATACGTATATGTTTAGAGTGGGGGGCAAACTAAGCAAACTTAACAGGTTTTTGGCTTGTTCCAACTTTCTCTCCAATTTCCCCTTACTGACTGTTACTGCACACCCGAGAGAAATATCTGATCATTGTCCTATCACCCTCAACTCCATCACAACTGATTATGGCCCTCCCCCCTTCAAACTTTTCAATTCATGGCCGTTAAAGAGGAATTCGATGCTACTGTCAAAGAAGCAAGGGTCGACTTTGTGGGATTTGGTAATCCGAATGCTTACTTAGCAGCCAAATTCAGGTATTTAAAAGTTGAAATTTGGAAATGGAAGAAAAAGATTGAGAAAGACGAAAAGTAGGAGGTAACAATAATAAAGAATGAAGTGTCACAATTAGAGAAACTGGCAGAATCAAGGTCTTTATCGGACCTAGAATTAGAGACCCTAAGTCTTGGACTCCAAAAGATCATGGAATTGGAAAACTAGCAGTGCTAGACTTGAAACAAAAATCTTGAGTAAAATGGAATGTAGAGCGTGATGAAAATACCAAATTCTTTCATGGATTTATAAACAACAAAATCAGGAAGAAAATAATTAATAGGCTGATGGTAAACGGAAAATGGACATCAACAGTGGAAGAAGTTAAGGGAGAAGCATTCCGATTCTTCAAAAACAAATTCACAGAAAACCGGATCTTGAGACCCAAAATCATTAGTCCAAACTTCAAGACCTTATCCATGATGGAGTCGATTAAGCTTGAAGCACCATTCAGTATGGAGGAAGTAAAAGATGCAGTTTGGGCATGTGGTAGCGAGAAGGCCCCTGGACCCGACGGAATCATGTTCAAACTCATTAAAATCTAATGGGAAACTTTCAAGGTGGATGTGATGAATTTTGTTAGTCACTTTGACAAATTTGGTTCACTGACATGCGGCTGCAACTCGTTGTTCATAACTCTCGCACCAAAGATCAAAGATCCCTCCTCTATCGGTGATTACCGTCCCATAAGCCTCATAGGTTGCATGTACAAAATTATTTCAGAGATCCTAGCAATTCGACTCAAATATGTTATTGGCGGCCTTATTGGAGAAGTACAATATGCATATATGGAAGGCAGATATATATTAGATGGCTCGCTTATGATAAATGAACTACACTCGTGGGCGAAAAAAGTGAAAAAGAAGATCCTAATGTTCAAAGTGGATTTTGATAAGGCCTTTGACTCAATAAATTGGTAGTACCTGGACTCCATAACATTACAAATGGGTTTTGGTAACAAATGGCGTCAATGGATTCATGGCTATCTTAGATTATTGCGAGCTTCAGTGATCATCAATAGATCTCCAACTAACGAATTTGAAATCTCAAAAGGTGTGCGGCAGGGCGACCCACTCTCCCCGTTTCTCTTGATTATAGAGATGGAAGGTCTAAATGTAGCTTTGGAGGTAGCTAGGGATAAAGGGATTTCACAGGCGTGTAGATTCCAAATCATGCTTCGATTTTAACACACTTGTTTTATGCGGATGACATGCTATTTGTTGACGAATGGTCTCGATCCAAGCTCAGAAACATGGCTATAATCCTAAAATGCTTTCATGCATCATCCAGTCTTAAGGTCAATTATCACAAATCCAAAGTCTTTGAAATTGGTGCTTCGGTGCATGAAACATCAAATTGGGCTAGCATTCTTGGATGCAAAGCGGGATCATTCCCCTTCAATTACCTCGGTGTTCCTATTGGAGCAAATATGAACCTCACAAAAAATCGGAAACCAATATTGGATAAATTCCAATCTAAATTATCCTCATGGAAATCTAAAACACTCTCATTTGGAGGAAGACTGACGTTACTTACTTCGGTGGTAAGTAACCTTCTTACGTACTTCTTCGCTCTTATTATGGCACCGAGTACAGTCACGGAGTCACTCGAATAGTTAGACGAAGGTTCTTATGGGGGAGTGATGAAAACAAGAGAAGAATTAATTGGGTTTTTTGGGAGAAATTTGCTGCCCCCAAAACAGAAGGAGGTCTCGGTGTGGGATCTATTCGTGCATTAAATACCAATTTACTTGTCAAGTGGTGGTGGCATCTAAAAATTAAGAAAGAATTGCTTTGGAGTAAAATGATAAAAGGTATACATAACCTACTTAATACACCACACAATTATTTGTCAAATACGAATATCAATGGAGTATGGAAAAACATTGCTTTGGTTAAGAATGAGTTAAAGAAACAAACGATAGACATTGGTGAGGTTTTTAAACTAAAGATCAAATCTGGAGACAACTCACTGTTTGACAAATGGCTAGGACAGGAAACTCTGAAAGAAAAATTTTCGGACGTGTATGAGCAAGAATCTAGAAAAAAATGTATGTGGCAGACAAGATTATTGATGGAAGTTTTGTAGGCCATTGGAAATCAAACATGGATGATTAAGAAATATCTCAACACCTTGTCAACTTACATCAAGATATATCCTCGGTGCACTTAGTGCCTGGCGAAGATCAATGGTGATGCTCACTTGACATTACGGATCATACACGGTAAGTGCTCTTAGGAAAAAGATTGAACAACCGTCACACCTTAATAGCGTTCTCCCAAGTTTCACATGGAACAAGCTAATACCGTTAAAAGTCAAGTGTTTCATATGGCGCGCACTGCATAACAAAATCCCATTTGTGGTGGCTCTAAGGTCAAAGGGGTAGACATTTCTTCTACAAGTTGTGGTGCATGCATTAATGGAATTGAATATGTGGATCATTTTCTGATGCCCTGTCCATTTGCAAATGTTGTTTGAGAGAAAGTCTTCACATGGTGTAGCATACAACACAAATCCTTTAACAATGTTATTGACTTGATCAGATTCACGGAAACTTGGGGCAGATGTCCGAGTATGAGGAAACGATTCATTTCTATTTGCTATGGCTTAGTATGGAATCTATGGAAGAATCGGAATGAAAGAGTGTTCAATGGTACTTATATCAGCCCTACGATTGGTGCAGAAAATGTGAAATCTATGCTGTATTTTTGTATAAAATGTAGAGGAAATGGAGATATTTGTAAGTGGGTGGATTGGAAGCACTCTCCTTTCCACGCCCTATAGAATTTTTTCCTAATTTCTATTTTGCTATTGTTTTGTAGCCCTCGTTCCCTCGCTAGTTACTTGCTAGTCGTGGGTTCCTTTCCTTTTTAATATATTTTTTGTTTCAAATATATATATATATATATATATATATATATATATATATATATATATATATATATATATATATATATATATAGAGAGAGAGAGAGAGAGAGAGAGTCAAGATCAAATAAGAAGGAAATTTTTGGTAGGAAGGTAAGAAGTTTTTTTCTACATATTTTTATCGCGAACAAACAAAATGAATCATTAGATGATTCATTTGTAAGATGATTCACAAGAAAAAATTCTCAAAAAAACATCTCGATGATTCATTTATACAATGTTTTTGTTGTTATTCACTAAAATTGTCATAAAAGTGAATTTTTTTCTTAATTTACTAAAAAATAAATCATAAAGATGTGTTTTTGGGAATTTTTTCTTATTAATCATCTTACAAACGAATCATCTAGTGATTCATTTATTTTGTTCGTCAAAAAAATATGTAGAAAAAAAAACTTCTTACATTCCTACCAAAAAAAATTTCTTCCCGGATCTATATATATATATATATATATATATATATATATATATATATATATATATATATATATATATATATATATATATAGGGTTAGGTTAGTGTGTTCTACAGGCCCATAATTTTTTTTATGTTAATTCTGAAAATACCCTTTTAGAGTTTTAATCTCGCATTAGATTACAAGACTGTTTTGCTTCTTTTTCCTTCACAGTGGCAATTCTTCTTATCAATCCCATTCAATTAGGACCTAAATTAGATTTAAAGCATACCTATTTTCTCTGCAGCAACCAAATCGCAAGAAATCATGGAGCAAATCATCTCCAAAATTGAAAAGGGAAGATTTATTTTCTCTTCAGCAACCAAATTGCATTGCTTTTAACATTTGGATTTGATTATATGGAATAATATTCCGTTTGTTCATCGAAGCTACAAGATCAGGTACATTTTCTTCGTCTAGGATTTTTATATGATCGCTCCCTCCTTGTCTGTTCGTTTCTAAACTTATGTTAACTTGATAATATCTTTAGAAAGTAGATTGTTGGGACAGATTTGGCATCGTTCAATTTAAACATTCTAATACACAATTTCATCTTGTGGCTTGAAATTTTTGGCCAGTTAAAAACTCAAAACCGAATTAGGAATCGGGAATTAACAAATGACATGCCATGTGTTTTTTTTTGCAATGATCAACTTGATTATGGTTTTTCAAAAGAGGCTTGACAAAGGGTAACTGACTTTGTGGGTTCTAAAGTAACATTTTGCTTGGAAGATTGAAAGCAAGCAACTTCAGAATGACATTCTTAAGTTTCTTCTTGCTGCCTCTTTTAACTACATATGGGAGGAATTGGAAGCTCTTTAAAAAGATTAATCATCATCCTATTTTTTTTTTTTGACCATATTGATTTTGGAAGAAGTTTTGTTTAAACTCTTGGATATGAAATCTGGTCAAAGTGGTGTAAATGTGAAAATTAATGAGATTTGGTTATTACCAAAGCAAAATATTTATTTTTATTATCTTCATGGGTAATACAAATTTAATTTTTCGAACTGCTCTATTGATACTATATGGTTTTCAGATTAGCCTGGTGTAACAACAACAAAATTCAGGTCAAAATTTAAACTTTTATAAAATCGTAATTGAGTATACTAAGTGGTAAATATCGTAACAAGGTTTTCATACATGTAAAGAACACAAAAATCCGAGTTATAACGAGGAAGTTATAACCATTCTAAAATTCCCGACAAAACCGGCAACACCGATTAAACGAAAAACGCGAAGTTTCAATACAATATTTAAAATCCTTAAGTATCTAAATAAAAGTTATAGATAACATCAAACCGTGAGCGTACATAAAAAGAACGTCCAAATCTGACTTCGTATGAGGAAGTTATGATTTTTCCAAGGTTCGGGTATAGCAGTAGACAGCTAAAAACTCGAAATAGAGCTCGAGATACTTTTGACCAAAACAACCTAAATGAGAATCGAAGGTCTCAACATTAGTAGTGCAACGGCGAAAAGTCTGACGAAAACGAACATCGGATGAAGAAGTTATGGAATTTTAACGGACTTTTCGTGTCCCGACCCATTAAAAATAAATAATTAAAAATAAATTCAAAATTTGCCGATGAAGTCTAAACGAGAGTTGTAGATCATATTTTTAGCTACGCGTGCATATAAAGAACGTCAAAAACGGAGCTCGTATGCGAAAGTTATGGATTTTACAAGTTCGGGGTCCAAAATCCGAGGCTGTCAGGCCCCACGACGTGGCACAAGCTTGCCGCGACCCGGCAAGTGACTGAGGGCGTCCAATCAATGGAAGAGGATAGGTTTGACTCCCCACGACGTGGCCATCACTTGCCACGATGTGGCACACCCCAATAATGCCCCTATAAGTAGATTTCAAGGGCTCCGAGTTCCATTGTTCAGTTCTTTTCTTTCTCGCGCCGAAACTTTGCGTTTAAGCCCCAGAGACCCTCCCAAAGCCCCGGTTTTCACCTTCAAGTCCTGAAGGAAGGTTTTGTGTTCCCGAGATTCCCGAGATTCCCGAGAGTCCCGAGATTTTCCCGCGTTTTCAACTCTTCCTGTCGAAGTTCTGCTCGATTCTTTTCTCGACTACTTCAAATCAACCACTTCAATCAAGTGAGTTCATACCCCTACAACCACACTTTAAATGCTTTTTAAATGCTTTTGAAACACTTTTAAGGGGGGAATACAAGTAAACACACAACTAAAATCATGTGAAACATCGATCTTTTTATATACTTTTCATACTGTTGTTTTAAACTATCTTATGAAGTTATTATCATGCAAAACACCTCACAACACAACTTTACCCTCTTGGGATACAATATGTTTTATAAATAGAAATAGGTTTTATTTATACGTTTGCATACTACATCATATAGTGTAACCATTTCAAATATAACATGATGCTTTTACAAGAAAACTCAACTCATCATCACGTTTTTGTAGCACGGTAGAAAACGAAATCATTTCATACGAACGATTTTCATCATATTACTCGTGAACTTGTTGTTAGCAATCATGTGATGGCATATGGCTTTGTTTGTACCAAACGAAAGTCCTCACCTATAACCAGAGTCTCCTGGAGGGAGAGCGTGACAAGTGTGTATAGATCTATACGGGACTGACAACTCCACACCCTGACTGTTAGCTACAGTCCGTCATTTGGGGTGACAAACGTCAACATTCGGTACTGCGTCTAGTATGGTTATGAGGAACTCACAACACGCGGAAACAATGACTCATGCACGTAGTAATACTTAACTCAATCATGCTCGAGGGGTAATAACTATATTCTAGGGTATTATCGGCATGATCAAAACTCAGGTTAAAACACTTCCACAACTAGTTTTACTTAACAATAAGACTACACTTCATACTTACAAAACATTCGGGTCTTGGTAAAAGACTACACTTCATACTTACAAAACATTCGGGTCTTGGTAGAAGACTACACTTCATACGTACAGAACATTCGGGTCTTGGTAGAAGACTACATTTCATACTTATAGGAAAATAAGGGATTTTTCCTGGTTCAAATACATTCATTTTGTACAATAACGATTTACAACATCATTCTTTTGAGCATGTCATAGTTTCTTATAGCTTACAGTCTTGGTCATTTGAGACTGCATTTCACTTTTAGGAAAATAAGGGATTTTCCTGGTTCAAATACATATAGTACATACAACAATCTTTCAAACTCATTTCATACATCTAATAGAAAATAAGGGATTTTCTGGAAAACATACAAGCACTTTCGAATGGCATACATTTTCTCAAAACACCACTTATGAACTCACCAACTTAAATGTTGACACTTTTTCTTTGAAATAACTTGTATTCTCAGGAAACCGCTAGACCAGGTAGCAACTACCTTTGAAGACTAACGCGCTGGCGTTAGTAACATATTTTGGATCACCATATTGTATTTGATTTCTTTTGCAAACATGTAACATATACAATCATGTAAACTTTTCAAATATATTTATATTATGGTGGTGTGTACTTTCTTTACTATTCAATTGTTATGATATTTGACATGACGTCCTCCGCCCCCGAACGTTTTCGCCGTTCTGGTTTGGGGGTGTGACAGATTGGTATCAGAGCATTGTTTATAGTGAATTAAGTATATCAAAACCATTTTTGATATACAACTATAAACACAACTGGGCAAAAACACTCTGAGTAAGAGTCATACTTTTAAAATTAAATTTATTTAGTTTTTGTAAAGTAGGCATGCATTCATTTCATATTAATAACAGGGTCGGTATCATAATTAAAACAATATAGAAGTATTATAAATAAGTTGTGCAGTGCAGGTATGCCTTGGGACATGTAATCGGAACTGGGAAGAATATAGCCTGATCAACTATATTTGTCCAAGAGCCGACTAACGTATGCCAAGGAGTGTCTGCAATGGACAACAAATTTAAAACTTACCAAACTTATAAACTTTAGAATCAAACATAACATTTAGAATACTATAGGAGTATTTTATGCATACGATAGTTTAACTTTGATGTCAACCTTATGTGCCTTAGTTCTAGACAATCCTTATCTCCCTATTCTCGTATAAACACAATGGCTGGATTTCCACCTGGTAGGAGACCCCTAATACCCATACCAGTAGACCCTTTCACTTTAACCATCGACTAACGAAACTCGATCGATTTATCACGACAAACCCGACACTAATCCCAATTGGTTTCAAGTTTCAAAACCCCGAGGTACTCATGTGAGGAATACTATATCTTTACAACCTTCCCGTAGTATCCCCCAACAGATCATTTAGAAATACCACACATACAACGAGTCAAATCCAAGCTCAGAAACTAGGAGTGAATTCAACCATGAACTTCAAAACGTAGCTGCCCTAATGCATCGAGTGAATATTCTAACATTTAGAAGAACATAAGTAAATAAACCCAAAACCACACGATCCCGATCGATCGAAGTGATAGGTGGAGTAATGAAGGTCCGCTGAAACACGCACGTTAGGATCTAGATTCATAAAGGAACAAGAGGAACAAATCGACCAGAAGCACTCACGCCTGCCCGCAAGAATTGGAGTCCCAGTCAAAATGCGAATTTTGGGACGAAATTCTCTCTAACGGGGGGATAATGTAACAACAGCAAAATTCAGGTCAAAATTTAAACTTTTATAAAACCGTAATTGAGTATACTAAGTGGTAAATATCGTAACAAGGTTTTCATACATATAAAGAACACAAAAATCCGAGTTATAACGAGGAAGTTATAACCATTCTAAAATTCCCGACAAAACCGGCAGCACCGATTAAACGAAAAACGCGAAGTTTCAATACAATATTTAAAAGCCTTAAGTATGTAAATAAAAGTTATAGATAACATCAAACCGTGAGCGTACATAAAAAGAACGTCCAAATCTGACTTCGTATGAGGAAGTTATGATTTTTCCAAGGTTCGGGTATAGCAGTAGACAGCTAAAAACTCGAAATAGAGCTCGAGATACTTTTGACCAAAACAACCTAAATGAGAATCGAAGGTCTCAACATTAGTAGCACAACGGCGAAAAGTCTGACGAAAACGAACATCGGATGAAGAAGTTATGGAATTTTAATGGACTTTTCGTGTCCCGACCCATTAAAAATAAATAATTAAAAATAAATTCAAAATTTGCCGATGAAGTCTAAACGAGAGTTGTAGATCATATTTTTAGCTACGCGTGCATATAAAGAACGTCAAAAACGGAGCTCGTATGCGAAAGTTATGGATTTTACAAGTTCGGGGTCCAAAATCCGAGGCTGTCATGCCCCACGACGTGGCACAAGCTTGCCGCGACCCAGCAAGTGACTGAGGGCGTCCAATCAATGGAAGAGGATAGGTTTGACTCCCCACGACGTGGCCATCACTTGCCACGACGTTGCACACCCCAAAAATGCCCCTATAAGTAGATTTCAAGGGCTCCGAGTTCCATTGTTCAGTTCTTTTCTTTCTCGCGCCGAAACTCTGCGTTTAAGCCCCCGAGACCCTCCCAAAGCCCCGGTTTTCACCTTCAAGTCCCGAAGGAAGGTTTTGTGTTCCCGAGATTCCCGAGATTCCCGAGAGTCCCGAGATTTTCCCGCGTTTTCAACTCTTCCTGTCGAAGTTCTGCTCGATTCTTTTCTCGACTACTTCAAATCAACCACTTCAATCAAGTGAGTTCATACCCCTACAACCACACTTTAAATGCTTTTTAAATGCTTTTGAAACACTTTTAAGGGGGGGAATACAAGTAAACACACAATTAAAATCGTGTGAAACATCGATCTTTTTATATACTTTTCATACTGTTGTTTTAAACTATCTTATGAAGTTATTATCATGCAAAACACCTCACAACACAACTTTACCTTCTTGGGATACAATATGTTTTATAAATAGAAATAGGTTTTATTTATACGTTTGCATACTACATCATATCAAGAGTAACCATTTCAAATATAACATGATGCTTTTACAAGAAAACTCAACTCATCATCACGTTTTTGTAGCACGGTAGAAAACGAAATCATTTCATACGAATGATTTTCATCATATTACTCGTGAACTTGTTGTTAGCAATCATGTGATGGCATATGGCTTTGTTTGTACCAAACGAAAGTCCTCACCTATAACCAGAGTCTCCTGGAGGGAGAGCGTGACAAGTGTGTATAGATCTATACGGGGCTGACAACTCCACACCCTGACTGTTAGCTACAGTCCGTCATTTGGGGTGACAAACGTCAACATTCGGTACTGCGTCTAGTATGGTTATGAGGAACTCACAACACGCGGAAACAATGACTCATGCACGTAGTAATACTTAACTCAATCATGCTCGAGGGGTAATAACTATATTCTAGGGTATTATCGGCATGATCAAAACTCAGGTTAAAACACTTCCACAACTAGTTTTACTTAACAATAAGACTACACTTCATACTTACAAAACATTCGGGTCTTGGTAAAAGACTACACTTCATACTTACAAAACATTCGGGTCTTGGTAGAAGACTACACTTCATACGTACAGAACATTCGGGTCTTGGTAGAAGACTACATTTCATACTTATAGGAAAATAAGGGATTTTTCCTGGTTCAAATACATTCATTTTGTACAATAACGATTTACAACATCATTCTTTTGAGCATGTCATAGTTTCTTATAGCTTACAGTCTTGGTCATTTGAGACTGCATTTCACTTTTTGGAAAATAAGGGATTTTCCTGGTTCAAATACATATAGTACATACAACAATCTTTCAAACTCATTTCATACATCTAATAGAAAATAAGGGATTTTCTGGAAAACATACAAGCACTTTCGAATGGCATACATTTTCTCAAAACACCACTTATGAACTCACCAACTTAAATGTTGACACTTTTTCTTTGAAATAACTTGTATTCTCAGGAAACCGCTAGACCAGGTAGCAACTACTTTTGAAGACTAACGCGCTGGCGTTAGTAACATATTTTGGATCACCATATTGTATTTGATTTCTTTTGCAAACATGTAACATATACAATCATGTAAACTTTTCAAATATATTTATATTATGGTGGTGTGTACTTTCTTTACTATTCAATTGTTATGATATTTGACATGATGTCCTCCGCCCCGAACGTTTCCGCCGTTCTGGTTTGGGGGTGTGACAGATTGGTATCAGAGCATTGTTTATAGTGAATTAAGTATATCAAAACCATTTTTGATATACAACTTTAAACTCAACTGGGCAAAAACACTCTGAGTAAGAGTCATACTTTTAAAATTAAATTTATTTAGTTTTTGTAAAGTAGGCATGCATTCATTTCATATTAATAACAGGGTCGGTATCATAATTAAAACAATATAGAAGTATTATAAATAAGTTGTGCAGTGCAGGTATGCCTTGGGACATGTAATCGGAACTGGGAAGAATATAGCCTGATCAACTATATTTGTCCAAGAGCTGACTAACGTATGCCAAGGAGTGTCTGCAATGGACAACAAATTTAAAACTTACCAAACTTATAAACTTTAGAATCAAACATAACATTTAGAATACTATAGGAGTATTTTATGCATACGATAGTTTAACTTTGATGTCAACCTTATGTGCCTTAGTTCTAGACAATCCTTATCTCCCTATTCTCGTATAAACACAATGGCTGGATTTCCACCTAATAGGAGACCCCTAATACCCATACCAGTAGACCCTTTCACTTTAACCATCGACTAACGAAACTCGATCGATTTATCACGACAAACCCGACACTAATCCCAATTGGTTTCAAGTTTCAAAACCCCGAGGTACTCATGTGAGGAATACTATATCTTTACAACCTTCCCGTAGTATCCCCCAACAGATCATTTAGAAATACCACACATACAACGAGTCAAATCCAAGCTCAGAAACTAGGAGTGAATTCAACCATGAACTTCAAAACGTAGCTGCCCTAATGCATCGAGTGAATATTCTAACATTTAGAAGAACATAAGTAAATAAACCCAAAACCACACGATCCCGATCGATCGAAGTGATAGGCGGAGTAATGAAGGTCCGCTGAAACACGCACGTCAGGATCTAGATTCATAAAGGAACAAGAGGAACAAATCGACCAGAAGCACTCATGCCTGCCCGCAAGAATTGGAGTCCCAGTCAAAATGCGAATTTTGGGACGAAATTCTCTCTAACGGGGGGATAATGTAACAACAGCAAAATTCAGGTCAAAATTTAAACTTTTATAAAACCGTAATTGAGTATACTAAGTGGTAAATATCGTAATAAGGTTTTCATACATATAAAGAACACAAAAATCCGAGTTATAACGAGGAAGTTATAACCATTCTAAAATTCCCGACAAAACCGGCAACACCGATTAAACGAAAAACGCGAAGTTTCAATACAATATTTAAAAGCCTTAAGTATCTAAATAAAAGTTATAGATAACATCAAACCGTGAGCGTACATAAAAAGAACGTCCAAATCTGACTTCGTATGAGGAAGTTATGATTTTTCCAAGGTTCGGGTATAGCAGTAGACAGCTAAAAACTCGAAATAGAGCTCGAGATACTTTTGACCAAAACAACCTAAATGAGAATCGAAGGTCTCAACATTAGTAGCACAACGGCGAAAAGTCTGACGAAAACGAACATCGGATGAAGAAGTTATGGAATTTTAATGGACTTTTCGTGTCCCGACCCATTAAAAATAAATAATTAAAAATAAATTCAAAATTTGCCGATGAAGTCTAAACGAGAGTTGTAGATCATATTTTTAGCTACGCGTGCATATAAAGAACGTCAAAAACGGAGCTAGTATGCGAAAGTTATGGATTTTACAAGTTCGGGGTCCAAAATCCGAGGCTGTCAGGCCCCACGACGTGGCACAAGCTTGCCGCGACCCAGCAAGTGACTGAGGGCGTCCAATCAATGGAAGAGGATAGGTTTGACTCCCCACGACGTGGCCATCACTTGCCACGACGTTGCACACCCCAAAAATGCCCCTATAAGTAGATTTCAAGGGCTCCG
This sequence comes from Lactuca sativa, assembly GCF_002870075.4. Classification (NCBI taxonomy): domain Eukaryota; kingdom Viridiplantae; phylum Streptophyta; class Magnoliopsida; order Asterales; family Asteraceae; genus Lactuca; species Lactuca sativa. Next base: position 326,011,590 of record NC_056627.2, on the reverse strand, counting down.
AGTTCCATTGTTCAGTTCTTTTCTTTCTCGCGCCGAAACTCTGCGTTTAAGCCCCCGAGACCCTCCCAAAGCCCCGGTTTTCACCTTCAAGTCCCGAAGGAAGGTTTTGTGTTCCCGAGATTCCCGAGATCCCCGAGAGTCCCGAGATTTTCCCGCGTTTTCAACTCTTCCTATCGAAGTTCTGCTCGATTCTTTTCTCGACTACTTCAAATCAACCACTTCAATCAAGTGAGTTCATACCCCTACAACCACACTTTAAATGCTTTTTAAATGCTTTTGAAACACTTTTAAGGGGGGGAATACAAGTAAACACACAACTAAAATCGTGTGAAACATTGATCTTTTTATATACTTTTCATACTGTTGTTTTAAACTATCTTATGAAGTTATTATCATGCAAAACACCTCACAACACAATTTACCCTCTTGGGATACAATATGTTTTATAAATAGAAATAGGTTTTATTTATACGTTTGCATACTACATCATATAGTGTAACCATTTCAAATATAACATGATGCTTTTACAAGAAAACTCAACTCATCATCACGTTTTTGTAGCACGGTAGAAAACGAAATCATTTCATACGAACGATTTTCATCATATTACTCGTGAACTTGTTGTTAGCAATCATGTGATGGCATATGGCTTTGTTTGTACCAAACGAAAGTCCTCACCTATAACCAGAGTCTCCTGGAGGGAGAGCGTGACAAGTGTGTATAGATCTATACGGGACTGACAACTCCACACCCTGACTGTTAGCTACAGTCCGTCATTTGGGGTGACAAACGTCAACATTCGGTACTGCGTCTAGGTTGGTTATGAGGAACTCACAACACGCGGAAACAATGACTCATGCACGTAGTTATACTTAACTCAATCATGCTCGAGGGGTAATAACTATATTCTAGGGTATTATCGGCATGATCAAAACTCAGGTTAAAACACTTCCACAACTAGTTTTACTTAACAATAAGACTACACTTCATACTTACAAAACATTCGGGTCTTGGTAAAAGACTACACTTCATACTTACAAAACATTCGGGTCTTGGTAGAAGACTACACTTCATACGTACAGAACATTCGGGTCTTGGTAGAAGACTACATTTCATACTTATAGGAAAATAAGGGATTTTTCCTGGTTCAAATACATTCATTTTGTACAATAACGATTTACAACATCATTCTTTTGAGCATGTCATAGTTTCTTATAGCTTACAGTCTTGGTCATTTGAGACTGCATTTCACTTTTAGGAAAATAAGGGATTTTCCTGGTTCAAATACATATAGTACATACAACAATCTTTCAAACTCATTTCATACATCTAATAGAAAATAAGGGATTTTCTGGAAAACATACAAGCACTTTCGAATGGCATACATTTTCTCAAAACACCACTTATGAACTCACCAACTTAAATGTTGACACTTTTTCTTTGAAATAACTTGTATTCTCAGGAAACCGCTAGACCAGGTAGCAACTACTTTTGAAGACTAACGCGCTGGCGTTAGTAACATATTTTGGATCACCATATTGTATTTGATTTCTTTTGCAAACATGTAACATATACAATCATGTAAACTTTTCAAATATATTTATATTATGGTGGTGTGTACTTCTTTACTATTAAATTGTTATGATATTTGACATGACGTCCTCCGCCCCCGAACGTTTCCGCCGTTCTGGTTTTGGGGTGTGACAGATTGGTGTCAGAGCATTGTTTATAGTGAATTAAGTATATCAAAACCATTTTTGATATACAACTATAAACACAACTGAGCAAAAACACTCTGAGTAAGAGTCATACTTTTAAAATTAAATTTATTTAGTTTTTGTAAAGTAGGCGTGCATTCATTTCATATTAATAACAGGGTCGGTATCATAATTAAAACAATATAGAAGTATTATAAATAAGTTGTGCAGTGCAGGTATGCCTTGGGACATGTAATCGGAACTGGGAAGAATATAGCCTGATCAACTATATTTGTCCAAGAGCCGACTAACGTATGCCAAGGAGTGTCTGCAATGGACAACAAATTTAAAACTTACCAAACTTATAAACTTTAGAATCAAACATAACATTTAGAATACTATAGGAGTATTTTATGCATACGATTGTTTAACTTTGATGTCAACCTTATGTGCCTTAGTTCTAGACAATCCTTATCTCCCTATTCTCATATAAACACAATGGCTGGATTTCCACCTGGAAGGAGACCCCTAATACCCATACCAGTAGACCCTTTCACTTTAACCATTGACTAACGAAACTCGATCGATTTATCACGACAAACCCGACACTAATCCCAATTGGTTTCAAGTTTTAAAACCCCGAGGTACTCATGTGAGGAATACTATATCTTTACAACCTTCCCGTAGTATCCCCCAACAGATCATTTAGAAATACCACACATACAACGAGTCAAATCCAAGCTCAGAAACTAGGAGTGAATTCAACCATGAACTTCAAAACGTAGCAGCCCTAATGCATCGAGTGAATATTCTAACATTTAGAAGAACATAAGTAAATAAACCCAAAACCACACGATCCCGATCGATCGAAGTGATAGGCGCAGTAATGAAGGTCCGCTGAAACACGCACGTTAGGATCTAGATTCATAAAGGAACAAGAGGAACAAATCGACCAGAAGCACTCACGCCTGCCTGCAAGAAATGGAGTCCCAGTCAAAATGCGAATTTTGGGACGAAATTCTCTCTAACGGGGGGATAATGTAACAACAGCAAAATTCAGGTCAAAAGTTAAACTTTTATAAAACCGTAATTGAGTATACTAAGTGGTAAATATCGTAACAAGGTTTTCATACATATAAAGAACACAAAAATCCGAGTTATAACGAGGAAGTTATAACCATTCTAAAATTCCCGACAAAACCGGCAACACCGATTAAACGAAAAACGCGAAGTTTCAATACAATATTTAAAAGCCTTAAGTATCTAAATAAAAGTTATAGATAACATCAAACCGTGAGCGTACATAAAAAGAACGTCCAAATCTGACTTCGTATGAGGAAGTTATGATTTTTCCAAGGTTCGGGTATAGCAGTAGACAGCTAAAAACTCGAAATAGAGCTCGAGATACTTTTGACCAAAACAACCTAAATGAGAATCGAAGGTCTCAACATTAGTAGCGCAACGGCGAAAAGTCTGACGAAAACGAACATCGGATAAAGAAGTTATGGAATTTTAACGGACTTTTCGTGTCCCGACCCATTAAAAATAAATAATTAAATATAAAGTCAAAGTTTGCCGATGAAGTCTAAACGAGAGTTGTAGATCATATTTTTAGCTACGCGTGCATATAAAGAACGTCAAAAACGGAGCTCGTATGCGAAAGTTATGGATTTTACAAGTTCGGGGTCCAAAATCCGAGGCTGTCAGGCCCCACGACGTGGCACAAGCTTGCCGCGACCCGGCAAGTGACTGAGGGCGTCCAATCAATGGAAGAGGATAGGTTTGACTCCCCACGAGGTGGCCATCACTTGCCATGATGTTGCACACCCCAAAAATGCCCCTATAAGTAGATTTCAAGGGCTCCGAGTTCCATTGTTCAGTTCTTTTCTTTCTCGCGCCGAAACTCTGCGTTTAAGCCCCCGAGACCCTCCCAAAGCCCCGTATTTCACCTTCAAGTCCCGAAGGAAGGTTTTGTGTTCCCGAGATTCCCGAGATTCCCGAGAGTCCCGAGATTTTCCCGCGTTTTCAACTCTTCCTGTCGAAGTTCTGCTCGATTCTTTTCTCGACTACTTCAAATCAACCACTTCAATCAAGTGAGTTCATACCCCTACAACCACACTTTAAATGCTTTTTAAATGCTTTTGAAACACTTTTAAGGGGGGGGGGGGAATACAAGTAAACACACAACTAAAATCGTGTGAAACATCGATCTTTTTATATACTTTTCATACTGTTGTTTTAAACTATCTTATGAAGTTATTATCATGCAAAACACCTCACAACACAACTTTACCCTCTTGGGATACAATATGTTTTATAAATAGAAATAGGTTTTATTTATACGTTTGCATACTACATCATATCAAGAGTAACCATTTCTAATATAACATGATGCTTTTACAAGAAAACTCAACTCATCATCACGTTTTTGTAGCACGGAAGAAAACAAAATCATTTCATACGAACGATTTTCATCATATTACTCGTGAACTTGTTGTTAGCAATCATGTGATGGCATATGGCTTTGTTTGTACCAAACGAAAGTCCACACCTATAACCAGAGTCTCCTGGAGGGAGAGCGTGACAAGTGTGTATAGATCTATACGGGGCTGACAACTCCACACCCTGACTGTTAGCTACAGTCCGTCATTTGGGGTGACAAACGTCAACATTCGGTACTGCGTCTAGTATGGTTATGAGGAACTCACAACACGCGGAAACAATGACTCATGCACGTAGTAATACTTAACTCAATCATGCTCGAGGGGTAATAACTATATTCTAGGGTATTATCGGCATGATCAAAACTCAGGTTAAAACACTTCCACAACTAGTTTTACTTAACAATAAGACTACACTTCATACTTACAAAACATTCGGGTCTTTGTAAAAGACTACACTTCATACTTACAAAACATTCGGGTCTTGGTAGAAGACTACACTTCATACGTACAGAACATTCGGGTCTTGGTAGAAGACTACATTTCATACTTATAGGAAAATAAGGGATTTTTCCTGGTTCAAATACATTCATTTTGTACAATAACGATTTACAACATCATTCTTTTGAGCATGTCATAGTTTCTTATAGCTTACAGTCTTGGTCATTTGAGACTGCATTTCACTTTTAGGAAAATAAGGGATTTTCCTGGTTCAAATACATATAGTACATACAACAATCTTTCAAACTCATTTCATACATCTAATAGAAAATAAGGAATTTTCTGGAAAACATACAAGCACTTTCGAATGGCATACATTTTCTCAAAACACCACTTATGAACTCACCAACTTAAATGTTGACACTTTTTCTTTGAAATAACTTGTATTCTCAGGAAACCGCTAGACCAGGTAGCAACTACTTTTGAAGACTAACGCGCTGGCGTTAGTAACATATTTTGGATCACCATATTGTATTTGATTTCTTTTGCAAACATGTAACATATACAATCATGTAAACTTTTCAAATATATTTATATTATGGTGGTGTGTACTTTCTTTACTATTCAATTGTTATGATATTTGACATGAAGTCCTCCGCCCCCGAACGTTTCCGCCGTTCTGGTTTGGGGGTGTGACAGATTGGTATCAGAGCATTGTTTAAAGTGAATTAAGTATATCAAAACCATTTTTGATATACAACTATAAACACAACTGGGCAAAAACACTTTGAGTAAGAGTCATACTTTTAAAATTAAATTTATTTAGTTTTTGTAAAGTAGGCATGCATTCATTTCATATTAATAACAGGGTCGGTATCATAATTAAAACAATATAGAAGTATTATAAATAAGTTGTGCAGTGCAGGTATGCCTTGGGACATGTAATCGGAACTGGGAAGAATATAGCCTGATCAACTATATTCGTCCAAGAGCCGACTAACGTATGCCAAGGAGTGTCTGCAATGGACAACAAATTTAAAACTTACCAAACTTATAAACTTTAGAATCAAACATAACATTTAGAATACTATAGGAGTATTTTATGCATACGATAGTTTAACTTTGATGTCAACCTTATGTGCCTTAGTTCTAGACAATCCTTATCTCCCTATTCTCGTATAAACACAATGGCTGGATTTCCACATGGAAGGAGACCCCTAATACCCATACCAGTAGACCCTTTCACTTTAACCATCGACTAACGAAACTCGATCGATTTATCACGACAAACCCGACACTAATCCCAATTGGTTTCAAGTTTCAAAACCCCGAGGTACTCATGTGAGGAATACTATATCTTTACAACCTTCCCGTAGTATCCCCCAACAGATCATTTAGAAATACCACACATACAACGAGTCAAATCCAAGCTCAGAAACTAGGAGTGAATTCAACCATGAACTTCAAAACGTAGCTGCCCTAATGCATCGAGTGAATATTCTAACATTTAGAAGAACATAAGTAAATAAACCCAAAACCACACGATCCCGATCGATCGAAGTGATAGGCGGAGTAATGAAGGTCCGCTGAAACACGCACGTTAGGATCTAGATTCATAAAGGAACAAGAGGAACAAATCGACCAGAAGCACTCACGCCTGCCCGCAAGAATTGGAGTCCCAGTCAAAATGCGAATTTTGGGACGAAATTCTCTCTAACGGGGGGATAATGTAACAACAGCAAAATTCAGGTCAAAATTTAAACTTTTATAAAACCGTAATTGAGTATACTAAGTGGTAAATATCGTAACAAGGTTTTCATACATATAAAGAACACAAAAATCCGAGTTATAACGAGGAAGTTATAACCATTCTAAAATTCCCGACAAAACCGGCAGCACCGATTAAACGAAAAACGCGAAGTTTCAATACAATATTTAAAAGCCTTAAGTATCTAAATAAAAGTTATAGATAACATCAAACCGTGAGCGTACATAAAAAGAACGTCCAAATCTGACTTCGTATGAGGAAGTTATGATTTTTCCAAGGTTCGGGTATAGCAGTAGACAGCTAAAAACTCAAAATAGAGCTCGAGATACTTTTGACCAAAACAACCTAAATGAGAATCGAAGGTCTCAACATTAGTAGCGCAACGGCGAAAAGTCTGATGAAAACGAACATCGGATGAAGAAGTTATGGAATTTTAACGGACTTTTCGTGTCTCGACCCATTAAAAATAAATAATTAAAAATAAATTCAAAATTTTCCGATGAAGTCTAAACGAGAGTTGTAGATCATATATTTAGCTACGCGTGCATATAAAGAACGTCAAAAACGGAGCTCGTATGCGAAAGTTATGGATTTTACAAGTTCGGGGTCCAAAATCCGAGGCTGTTAGGCCCCACGACGTGGCACAAGCTTGCCGCGACCCGGCAAGTGACTGAGGGCGTCCAATCAATGGAAGAGGATATGTTTGACTCCCCACGACGTGGCCATCACTTGCCACGACGTTGCACACCCCAAAAATGCCCCTATAAGTAGATTTCAAGGGCTCCGAGTTCCATTGTTCAGTTCTTTTCTTTCTCGCGCCGAAACTCTGCGTTTAAGCCCCCGAGACCCTCCCAAAGCCCCGGTTTTCACCTTCAAGTCCCGAAGGAAGGTTTTGTGTTCCCGAGATTCCCGAGATTCCCGAGAGTCCTGAGATTTTCCCGCGTTTTCAACTCTTCCTGTCGAAGTTCTGCTCGATTCTTTTCTCGATTACTTCAAATCAACCACTTCAATCAAGTGAGTTCATACCCCTATAACCACACTTTAAATGCTTTTTAAATGCTTTTGAAACACTTTTAAGGGGGGGGAATACAAGTAAACACACAACTAAAATCGTGTGAAACATCGATCTTTTTATATACTTTTCATACTGTTGTTTTAAACTATCTTATGAAGTTATTATCATGCAAAACACCTCACAACACAACTTTACCCTCTTGGGATACAATATGTTTTATAAATAGAAATAGGTTTTATTTATACGTTTGCATACTACATCATATCAAGAGTAACCATTTCAAATATAACATGATGCTTTTACAAGAAAACTCAACTCATCATCACGTTTTTGTAGCACGGTAGAAAACGAAATCATTTCATACGAACGATTTTCATCATATTACTCGTGAACTTGTTGTTAGCAATCATGTGATGGCATATGGCTTTGTTTGTACCAAACGAAAGTCCTCACCTATAACCAGAGTCTCCTGGAGGGAGAGCGTGACAAGTGTGTATAGATCTATACGGGGCTGACAACTCCACACCCTGACTGTTAGCTACAGTCCGTCATTTGGGGTGACAAACGTCAACATTCGGTACTGCGTCTAGTATGGTTATGAGGAACTCACAACACGCGGAAACAATAACTTATGCACGTAGTAATACTTAACTCAATCATGCTCGAGGGGTAATAACTATATTCTAGTGTATTATCGGCATGATCAAAACTCAAGTTAAAACACTTCCACAACTAGTTTTACTTAACAATAAGACTACACTTCATACTTACAAAACATTCGGGTCTTGGTAAAAGACTACACTTCATACTTACAAAACATTCGGGTCGTGGTAGAAGACTACACTTCATACGTACAGAACATTCGGGTCTTGGTAGAAGACTACATTTCATACTTATAGGAAAATAAGGGATTTTTCCTGGTTCAAATACATTCATTTTGTACAATAACGATTTACAACATCATTCTTTTGAGCATGTCATAGTTTCTTATAGCTTACCGTCTTGGTCATTTGAGACTGCATTTCACTTTTAGGAAAATAAGGGATTTTCCTAGTTCAAATACATATAGTACATACAACAATCTTTCAAACTCATTTCATACATCTAATAGAAAATAAGGGATTTTCTGGAAAACATACAAGCACTTTCGAATGGCATACATTTTCTCAAAACACCACTTATGAACTCACCAACTTAAATGTTGACACTTTTTCTTTGAAATAACTTGTATTCTCAGGAAACCGCTAGACCAGGTAGCAACTACTTTTGAAGACTAACGCGCTTGCGTTAGTAACATATTTTGGATCACCATATTGTATTTGATTTCTTTTGCAAACATGTAACATATACAATCATGTAAACTTTTCAAATATATTTATATTATGGTGGTGTGTACTTTCTTTACTATTCAATTGTTATGATATTTGACATGACGTCCTCCGCCCCCGAACGTTTCCGCCGTTCTGGTTTGGGGGTGTGACAGATTGGTATCAGAGCATTGTTTATAGTGAATTAAGTATATCAAAACCATTTTTGATATACAACTATAAACACAACTGGGCAAAAACACTCTGAGTAAGAGTCATACTTTTAAAATTAAATTTATTTAGTTTTTGTAAAGTAGGCGTGCATTCATTTCATATTAAGAACAGGGTCGGTATCATAATTAAAACAATATAGAAGTATTATAAATAAGTTGTGCAGTGCAGGTATGCCTTGGGACATGTAATCGGAACTGGGAAGAATATAGCCTGATCAACTATATTTGTCCAAGAGCCGACTAACGTATGCCAAGGAGTGTCTGCAATGGACAACAAATTTAAAACTTACCAAACTTATAAACTTTAGAATCAAACATAACATTTAGAATACTATAGGAGTATTTTATGCATACGATTGTTTAACTTTGATGTCAACCTTATGTGCCTTAGTTCTAGACAATCCTTATCTCCCTATTCTCATATAAACACAATGGCTGGATTTCCACCTGGATGGAGACCCCTAATACCCATACCAGTAGACCCTTTCACTTTAACCATTGACTAACGAAACTCGATCGATTTATCACGACAAACCCGACACTAATCCCAATTGGTTTCAAGTTTTAAAACCCCGAGGTACTCATGTGAGGAATACTATATCTTTACAACCTTCCCGTAGTATCCCCCAACAGATCATTTAGAAATACCACACATACAACGAGTCAAATCCAAGCTCAGAAACTAGGAGTGAATTCAACCATGAACTTCAAAACGTAGCAGCCCTAATGCATCGAGTGAATATTCTAACATTTAGAAGAACATAAGTAAATAAACCCAAAACCACACGATCCCGATCGATCGAAGTGATAGGCGGAGTAATGAAGGTCCGCTGAAACACGTACGTTAGGATCTAGATTCATAAAGGAACAAGAGGAACAAATCGACCAGAAGCACTCACGCCTGCCTGCAAGAAATGGAGTCCCAGTCAAAATGCGAATTTTGGGACGAAATTCTCTCTAACGGGGGGATAATGTAACAACAGCAAAATTCAGGTCAAAAGTTAAACTTTTATAAAACCGTAATTGAGTATACTAAGTGGTAAATATCGTAACAAGGTTTTCATACATATAAAGAACACAAAAATCCGAGTTATAACGAGGAAGTTATAACCATTCTAAAATTCCCGACAAAACCGGCAACACCGATTAAACGAAAAACGCGAAGTTTCAATACAATATTTAAAAGCCTTAAGTATCTAAATAAAAGTTATAGATAACATCAAACCGTGAGCGTACATAAAAAGAACGTCCAAATCTGACTTCGTATGAGGAAGGTATGATTTTTCCAAGGTTCGGGTATAGCAGTAGACAACTAAAAACTCGAAATAGAGCTCGAGATACTTTTGACCAAAACAACCTAAATGAGAATCGAAGGTCTCAACATTAGTAGCACAACGGCGAAAAGTCTGACGAAAACGAACATCGGATGAAGAAGTTATGGAATTTTAACGGACTTTTCGTGTCCTGACCCATTAAAAATAAATAATTAAAAATAAGTTCAAAATTTGCCAATGAAGTCTAAACGAGAGTTGTAGATCATATTTTTAGCTACGCGTGCATATAAAGAACTTCAAAAACGGAGCTTGTATGCGAAGGTTATGGATTTTACAAGTTCGGGGTCCAAAATCCGAGGCTGTCAGGCCCCACGACGTGGCACAAGCTTGCCGCGACCCGGCAAGTGACTGAGGGCGTCCAATCAATGGAAGAGGATAGGTTTGACTCCCCACGACGTGGCCATCACTTGCCACGACGTTGCACACCCCAAAAATGCCCCTATAAGTAGATTTCAAGGGTTCCGAGTTCCATTGTTCAGTTCTTTTCTTTCTCGCGCCGAAACTCTGCGTTTAAGCCCCCGAGACCCTCCCAAAGCCCCGGTTTTCACCTTCAAGTCCCGAAGGAAGGTTTTGTGTTCCCGAGATTCCCGAGATTCCCGAGAGTCCCGAGATTTTCCCGCGTTTTCAACTCTTCCTGTCGAAGTTCTTCTCGATTCTTTTCTCGACTACTTCAAATCAACCACTTCAATCAAGTGAGTTCATACCCCTACAACCACACTTTAAATGCTTTTTAAATGCTTTTGAAACACTTTTAAGGGGGGGGGGGGGGAATACAAGTAAACACACAACTAAAATCGTGTGAAACATCGATCTTTTTATATACTTTTCATACTGTTGTTTTAAACTATCTTATGAAGTTATTATCATTCAAAACACCTCACAACACAACTTTACCCTCTTGGGATACAATATGTTTTATAAATAGAAATAGGTTTTATTTATACGTTTGCATACTACATCATATCAAGAGTAACCATTTCAAATATAACATGATGCTTTTACAAGAAAACTCAACTCATCATCACGTTTTTGTAGCACGGAAGAAAACGAAATCATTTCATACGAACGATTTTCATCATATTACTCGTGAACTTGTTGTTAGCAATCATGTGATGGCATATGGCTTTGTTTGTACCAAACGAAAGTCCACACCTATAACCAGAGTCTCCTGGAGGGAGAGCGTGACAAGTGTGTATAGATCTATACGGGGCTGACAACTCCACACCCTGACTGTTAGCTACAGTCCGTCATTTGGGGTGACAAACGTCAACATTCGGTACTGCGTCTAGTATGGTTATGAGGAACTCACAACACGCGGAAACAATGACTCATGCACGTAGTAATACTTAACTCAATCATGCTCGAGGGGTAATAACTATATTCTAGGGTATTATCGGCATGATCAAAACTCAGGTTAAAACACTTCCACAACTAGTTTTACTTAACAATAAGACTACACTTCATACTTACAAAACATTCGGGTCTTGGTAAAAGACTACACTTCATACTTACAAAACATTCGGGTCTTGGTAGAAGACTACACTTCATACGTACAGAACATTCGGGTCTTGGTAGAAGACTACATTTCATACTTATAGGAAAATAAGGGATTTTTCCTGGTTCAAATACATTCATTTTGTACAATAACGATTTACAACATCATTCTTTTGAGCATGTCATAGTTTCTTATAGCTTACCGTCTTGGTCATTTGAGACTGCATTTCACTTTTAGGAAAATAAGGGATTTTCCTAGTTCAAATACATATAGTACATACAACAATCTTTCAAACTCATTTCATACATCTAATAGAAAATAAGGAATTTTCTGGAAAACATACAAGCACTTTCGAATGGCATACATTTTCTCAAAACACCACTTATGAACTCACCAACTTAAATGTTGACACTTTTTCTTTGAAATAACTTGTATTCTCAGGAAACCGCTAGACCAGGTAGCAACTACTTTTGAAGACTAACGCGTTGGCGTTAGTAACATATTTTGGATCACCATATTGTATTTGATTTCTTTTGCAAACATGTAACATATACAATCATGTAAACTTTTCAAATATATTTATATTATGGTGGTGTGTACTTTCTTTACTATTCAATTGTTATGATATTTGACATGACGTCCTCCGCCCCCGAACGTTTCCGCCGTTCTGGTTTGGGGGTGTGACAGATTGGTATCAGAGCATTGTTTATAGTGAATTAAGTATATCAAAACCATTTTTGATATACAACTATAAACACAACTGGGCAAAAACACTCTGAGTAAGAGTCATACTTTTAAAATTAAATTTATTTAGTTTTTGTAAAGTAGGCGTGCATTCATTTCATATTAATAACAGGGTCGGTATCATAATTAAAACAATATAGAAGTATTATAAATAAGTTGTGCAGTGCAGGTATGCCTTGGGACATGTAATCGGAACTGGGAAGAATATAGCCTGATCAACTATATTTGTCCAAGAGCCGACTAACATATGCCAAGGAGTGTCTGCAATGGACAACAAATTTAAAACTTACCAAACTTATAAACTTTAGAATCAAACATAACATTTAGAATACTATAGGAGTATTTTATGCATACGATTGTTTAACTTTGATGTCAACCTTATGTGCCTTAGTTCTAGACAATCCTTATCTCCCTATTCTCGTATAAACACAATGGATGGATTTCCACCTGGCAGGAGACCCCTAATACCCATACCAGTAGACCCTTTCACTTTAACCATCGACTAACGAAACTCGATCGATTTATCACGACAAACCCGACACTAATCCCAATTGGTTTCAAGTTTCAAAACCCCGAGGTACTCATGTGAGGAATACTATATCTTTACAACCTTCCCGTAGTATCCCCCAACAGATCATTTAGAAATACCACACATACAACGAGTCAAATCCAAGCTCAGAAACTAGGAGTGAATTCAACCATGAACTTCAAAACGTAGCTGCCCTAATGCATCGAGTGAATATTCTAACATTTAGAAGAACATAAGTAAATAAACCCAAAACCACACGATCCCGATCGATCGAAGTGATAGGTGGAGTAATGAAGGTCCGCTGAAACACGCACGTTAGGATCTAGATTCATAAAGGAACAAGAGGAACAAATCGACCAGAAGCACTCACGCCTGCCCGCAAGAATTGGAGTCCCAGTCAAAATGCGAATTTTGGGACGGAATTCTCTCTAACGGGGGGATAATGTAACAATAGCAAAATTCAGGTCAAAATTTCAACTTTTATAAAACCGTAATTGAGTATACTAAGTGGTAAATATCGTAACAAGGTTTTCATACATATAAAGAAGACAGAAATCCGAGTTATAACGAGGAAGTTATAACCATTCTAAAATTCCCGACAAAACCGGCAGCACCGATTAAACGAAAAACGCGAAGTTTCAATACAATATTTAAAAGCCTTAAGTATCTAAATAAAAGTTATAGATAACATCAAACCGTGAGCGTACATAAAAAGAACGTCCAAATCTGACTTCGTATGAGGAAGTTATGATTTTTCCAAGGTTCGGGTATAGCAGTAGACAGCTAAAAACTCGAAATAGAGCTCGAGATACTTTTGACCAAAACAACCTAAATGAGAATCGAAGGTCTCAACATTAGTAGCACAACGGCGAAAAGTCTGACGAAAACGAACATCGGATGAAGAAGTTATGGAATTTTAATGGACTTTTCGTGTCCCGACCCATTAAAAATAAATAATTAAAAATAAATTCAAAATTTGCCGATGAAGTCTAAACGAGAGTTGTAGATCATATTTTTAGCTACGCGTGCATATAAAGAACGTCAAAAACGGAGCTCGTATGCGAAAGTTATGGATTTTACAAGTTTGGGGTCCAAAATCCGAGGCTGTCAGGCCCCACGACGTGGCACAAGCTTGCCGCGACCCAGCAAGTGACTGAGGGCGTCCAATCAATGGAAGAGGATAGGTTTGACTCCCCACGACGTGGCCATCACTTGCCACGACGTTGCACACCCCAAAAATGCCCCTATAAGTAGATTTCAAGGGCTCCGAGTTCCATTGTTCAGTTCTTTTCTTTCTCGCGCCGAAACTCTGCGTTTAAGCCCCCGAGACCCTCCCAAAGCCCCGGTTTTCACCTTCAAGTCCCGAAGGAAGGTTTTGTGTTCCCGAGATTCCCGAGATTCCCGAGAGTCCCGAGATTTTCACGCGTTTTCAACTCTTCCTGTCGAAGTTCTGCTCGATCTTTTCTCGACTACTTCAAATCAACCACTTCAATCAAGTGAGTTCATACCCCTACAACCACACTTTAAATGCTTTTTAAATGCTTTGGAAACACTTTTAAGGGGGGGAATACAAGTAAACACACAACTAAAATCGTGTGAAACATCGATCTTTTTATATACTTTTCATACTGTTGTTTTAAACTATCTTATGAAGTTATTATCATGCAAAACACCTCACAACACAATTTTACCCTCTTGGGATACAATATGTTTTATAAATAGAAATAGGTTTTATTTATACGTTTGCATACTACATCATATCAAGAGTAACCATTTCTAATATAACATGATGCTTTTACAAGAAAACTCAACTCATCATCACGTTTTTGTAGCACGGTAGAAAACGAAATCATTTCATACGAACGATTTTCATCATATTACTCGTGAACTTGTTGTTAGCAATCATGTGATGGCATATGGCTTTGTTTGTACCAAACGAAAGTCCTCACCTATAACCAGAGTCTCCTGGAGGGAGAGCGTGACAAGTGTGTATAGATCTATACGGGGCTGACAGCTCCACACCCTGACTGTTAGCTACAGTCCGTCATTTGGGGTGACAAACGTCAACATTCGGTACTGCGTCTAGTATGGTTATGAGGAACTCACAACACGCGGAAACAATGACTCATGCACGTAGTAATACTGAACTCAATCATGCTCGAGGGGTAATAACTATATTCTAGTGTATTATCGGCATGATCTAAACTCAGGTTAAAACACTTCCACAACTAGTTTTACTTAGCAATAAGACTACACCTCATACTTACAAAACATTCGGGTCTTGGTAAAAGACTACACTTCATACTTACAAAACATTCGGGTCTTGGTAGAAGACTACACTTCATACGTACAGAACATTCGGGTCTTGGTAGAAGACTACATTTCATACTTATAGGAAAATAAGGGATTTTTCTTGGTTCAAATACATTCATTTTGTACAATAACGATTTACAACATCATTCTTTTGAGCATGTCATAGTTTCTTATAGCTTACAGTCTTGGTCATTTGAGACTGCATTTCACTTTTAGGAAAATAAGGGATTTTCCTGGTTCAAATACATATAGTACATACAACAATCTTTCAAACTCATTTCATACATCTAATAGAAAATAAGGGATTTTCTGGAAAACATACAAGCACTTTCGAATGGCATACATTTTCTCAAAACACCACTTATGAACTCACCAACTTAAATGTTGACACTTTTTCTTTGAAATAACTTGTATTCTCAGGAAACCGCTAGACCAGGTAGCAACTACTTTTGAAGACTAACGCGCTGGCGTTAGTAACATATTTTGGATCACCATATTGTATTTGATTTCTTTTGCAAACATGTAACATATACAATCATGTAAACTTTTCAAATATATTTATATTATGGTGGTGTGTACTTTCTTTACTATTCAATTGTTATGATATTTGACATGACGTCCTCCGCCCCCGAACGTTTCCGCCGTTCTGGTTTGGGGGTGTGACACCTGGAGTGGGATTTGAGAACTTTTAGATGTTAAGATGAATTAGCCAAACTAGAAAATAAAAAGATCTAGGGATTTTTTGCAAGCCTAAGGGTCTTTTTTTGGCTCGTCTTGGGCATATGAATCTTCAAAGTCGGCCCTTGTGTTCTAATTATCTATTGTGTGCATGTAGGATTGACTCTGTACCAATCATTTTAGTTATTTTAAGAAAATAATTAATGCATATTATATGTTAAAGATATAATGAATATTAATTAAATGTTCAATATTTAATATACATTAATTAGTTTCTTAAAATAAGTAAAATGATTAGTCCAAAATTAATCATACACGCACACAATAAATAGTAGAAACATTTAAACATAACTCTCTCTCTCTCTCACTCTCCCTATATATATATATATATATATATATATATATATATATATATATATATATATATATATATATATATATATATATATATATATATATATATATATATATATATATATATATATATATATATATATATATATATATATATATAAAGTGCAATAATATATCACTGACTTTTTTGGGATACATTAAAAATCTGACATAGTTAAATCATATCCAACTTATTAGATAAGAAATGTTTCCAAATTTATATTAGGATACAATTTATCTTTAGAATTTATGATTTCAAATCTGGAAGCAAATATACAGGATTTCATTTATGATTTCAAATCTAGGAGGAAGAATATAGGATATCGAACTTATTAGATAAGAAAGGTTTCCAAATTTATATTAGGATACAATTTATCTTTACAATTTATGATTTCAAATCTGGAAGCAAATATATAGGATTTCATTTATGATTTCAAATCTAGGAGAAGAATATAGGATTGCATTTAATTTAGGTTGGAAAAAAATGAAAAAACTTATAAGGGTGTCACATGTCAAAAATGAAGTATATATAGAAAGGAGACATGTGACATGCATATGTTTTGTTGATTAGAATAGGTAAAGATAGATAGGTATATTGTGCAATATCGGAGGATTCGAACTAAGACTGTGGGGTGTCCTACATTTTTTTACCAATGCCACCTATATTCCAGAAAGGATTTAATGTTTTGTCTATGAAGATTTTCGGTATTAGGGGGTGGTGTTAAGAATTTCCACGGGTAAAAAGAAAGGGAGAGAGAATGAGTTTTAATGTCAAAAGAAGAGAGAGATAGTGGTGAAAATTCACACTCGGTATACTACCGCCGACAATAATACGATTCACCTGTAATAGATTCCAAAAAAACATACCGGCGGTAAAAAAAATGCACGATACCTTATAGCGTAAGTAATTACCACGGAATTCAAAATTAATTGTCACCTAACAAACTTAAATTACAGTTAAATAAGTTTTTTCTGGCAGAATGTTTTCAATTAAATTTATTTATTTCCACTATAATTAAAGTACAATAAAAGTGTAGAGCTGACTAGGTATTCCACATCCACGAAACAAGCCAAATAGTTTTTAGGTGGGGTATGCATTATTCATAAATTGGAAGAACATATCAAGGGCTCGTGCCTCCTCCTGTTTAGCACACGCACATTCTTCATTCTTCTGGAAACATGTGTTTTACACAAGCCAGAAGCTGTGAATAACATGAATAAAATATACTTGGTGATATAGAATAATAGTGTAAAATTGTATCCTGCGCATATATATACATCACAACAACTAGACATCTTTATTTCTCATTGACAAACTGTCGGCAACAAGTTATTCCCTAAAATAACAAACAAAGCAAGAAAATATGCTTGCATTATCATCTCCTTTATTTTCAACACCCTATGGATGGCCCTTGGCTGATAACTTTTCCAAGGTTTGCGGTGATCCAGATTCAACTCAATCATTTCTTGAATTTCCTTCATCTGATCAAATCCAGCTAGATTTTACACCTGAAAATTCCAGTTCTTTTGGAGGAGCTGTAAATCGTGGAAAGGGAGATGGTATGAACGTGGTCAAAAAGCTCAATCATAATGCAAGTGAAAGAGATCGTCGTAAGAAGGTTAACAACTTGTATGAATCTCTTCGTTCAGTGCTACCCATGTCAAACGATCGAAAGGTAGTTAAACATCTTGTATCTCTTGATATGAACTTTATGAAATATCCAATTCTTATAACTAGATTGTATTTTACTGGAACAAGATCGATTAATTAGATGTATTCCCTTCTTTTGACAGAAAAAAGTAAGTATTCCTGGAATTGTATCACGCGCAGTGAAATACATACCCGAACTACAAAAGGAAGTGGAGACATTACTACATAAAAAAGAAAAGCTTTGGTCGTATTCATCATCAACTGAAAATATCTACATCAAGAAACAAAGTGCTAAAGATGCTATCATCGATGAAAAATCATCGATCGTTTCTTCTGTGAGCGTTTTAAGTGAGAAAGAAGCTGTCATCCAGCTGATTTCGTCAACTAAAAGTAGTGTCAAGAACAAGGATATTGTCTTCTTGTCTAAGGTTTTGGAGAAATTAGAGGAGGAAGAAGATGGGTTTATTTTGCTAAATGCAACGACCTTCAAATGTGTTGGAGAAGGGATGTTGTTAAACACTATCCATTTTCAGGTACATATACCATCTTCTGTCTTACATATTTTTAATTATTTAGATATGCTTTTTACAAAGCAAAGTGTCTACATTATATTCTTAATAGACACAACGATCTTTTAAGTTTACAAAATATAAGTCTAATATGCCAAAAAATGGTATATAAGTTATAATTAATTAATGAAGGTGCTCGATGCTGCAATAATTAAACGATATTGAATCTACCAAAATAATTTCTTTTCCTCTGTTCTCTTACTGCAATATAGGGGTGGATATAAGTGGTTTATCATTTGAAAGAATATTGTATTCTATAGAGATTGATGATAATCATATATTAAAGTGGTTTCAGAATCTTTACTAGCCACAATTGGTATATTTTAAAAATCAATGGATCAAAACTTATAGAAATATAATATATGAGTAAATTATTGTAAGCACTGTTCAATTATATTTATTTATATATTAAAATTCTCTTTGCTTAGCTACAGTTAACTTCCTACATATTTGGCAATATTGGTCCTTTATTTATATGTGTGGATACAATTCTGGGGCGTTAAAATTCTCTTTGCTTAGCTCTTTTAGAGGTCATATTTGCCACTTTGTTTATTTTGGTGGATACGTGTGCTAGTATAAAAATAAAAATAGTTGGTTTTCTACGTTTACTTACATATTTCTGGACCTACTATGTTGATAAAGCATACATGTTTCCTATATTAGATATATTTATAATTTTAGACAATTACTAATTCTTATTTTAATAAATGAATAGTTTTAATATTCTTTTGTCAAATATCACTTTAATACAACTTCTTATTAATATTATGTCATATAGATATATATTAGACAATTAATTTCAAAATTCAAATTATTATATTAAATTTGAAGTTATAATAACTTTAAAATTTAAATATATCTCTTAATTAATAATTTATTTAAAATAATTGATTAATAATTATAAAATTTTATTATAAAAGTTTAATTAATTTTATAATCGTGGTTCCTACAAATTATAAACTAGTTATTGACTAATTTTATGATTAATTATTTCCTGCAACTAAGTATAATACTTTATTGTCTTGAACAGGTGCAAGGAAATAACAAGATAGATGCCCAAAAGATGAAGGAGAAGCTCCGTTCTTTCCAACAACAATAAGATGAACTTTACTCACATTGGTTTTAGGGATGATTGTAGTTTTTAACATATTTAGTTAGCTGTGACTTGTTTTAACGGCCAATTGTATATATTAGTGTCAATAGGGAAAATTAGTATGAAATTATGAAACACTCCTCGTATGGGTTAAAAATTATAAAGTTTTTTTTGAAAGTGTTTAGTAATTTAAAGGAAATAGTGCAGAATCTAGGTTCCAAATTATAGTTTAAAGTTTAAACAATCCAAGTTTGAAATTTTATAATATAAGGGTGTACAATCTTTATCTATCCATCTCTTATGTATGAGACCATTCTAATAAACGTTGTTCAAGATATATCATTTATCTAGAATCATATTCATTTGAAACTACTTAACTTTTCACCTCATGCTACTTAAATGATTATTTAATTGAAATATTTTTATCTATATAAGAAACAATTGCTTCTCTTTTTTTATTTTTCATTTTGTTTTATCTTCTTTTTTCATTTTTGTTATCTAGAGTGCATGAGAATGAAAAAGTTTCAAATAAATTTGCTTTCTTCATTCCATATCCCTTTTCCTTATATTTTCTTAAAAATCTATAAAAACTTGTAGTGCACATGAGCAAATACAAAAGATTTTGCTATTTAGATATGATGAAGAATTGTCTCAATGTTATACATTTAGAGCCAAAAGAAAAATATTGTTAATTTTGATGTGTTATGTTTGAAAATGGGTTTGTGAAAGAAAAAAGAAGATAGAAACAACGAAATATTTTTAGGTGAAGGTTGTACATTTATAGATAAAGGAAAAGTCCATAGTTGTTGTTGTTATGTATTAGGCACATCTGCCAATGTTATCAATTACACACTAAGTCCAAAGCTACCAATGTTTATTTATAAGGCACTAAGTCCATAGATGTCAGGGTTTATCTAGCATACACTAAGTCCATAGTTGTCGGTGTTATCTATTAGGCACATCTTCCAATGTTATCTATTAGGCACGAAGTCCGTATCTACCAATGTTTATTTATAAGGCACTAAGTCCACATCTGGTGAACATGTAGTTCAAAAACACCTACAAGTTGTGAGCCTGCTAGCGTTCCACTGGACTGTCTAGAATAATCCCTGGTTGTCATCTATACTCTGCTAGATGACTGGATCAGTGTTAAAGTCAAGGCTTCTCATCATCTTTCACCTCTCAACATATACATCATCTTTCATCTCTCATTGTCCATATCATCTTTCATCTACCCATCTTTAACCAATATATTAATAGGTATAAAAATACATATACAGTTTAAATCAAGTAAAACATGTATAAATCATTCATCTAGCATATATATTAGGAAAACTGATAATACACACATATCTATATGAAAGATGAAAGTAAATATGCACTCACTTGCTAAATTGACGACTCGAAATTCGGGCGACGCTTCGCTTTCTAGCAATTGTCTTTTCCTCTGACGTAACCTAGTATTATTATCACTAAGTTTTAGTATAATATTTATTGCGACTAATTATTAGTCTAGATTCATTATTAAATCAAAGTCTACTTCAAGATCTATAAAGTAAGGAACAACCAGGTAGGATCATATCGGAGGTAGGGTCTGTTTGGTATACGAAGTATACTGTTTGGAAATTCCACTTCAAACACCTCAGTAAATGTGACATCCCCTAATTTCTCGGCCAGAAAAGACCGATTTAATTTATGCTTTTTAAAATAAAATCAGAGAATTCTTTTTAAAAGATGTTGCGGAATTGGTCCCCAAACAACATATGATAAAAGTTTATCAAAACCTTTCATTAAGAAGGTATATATTTTCCATATATATCAAAATCTCGGGATGTCATGTTCCGATACAGATCAAAAACATAAACAAGACATTATAAGCCTTTCAACAGTTATTTACAACTACTGGCCTATAATCCAAAAATCTCTCGTCGTCCTCCGACTATGCTCGGGGTCCACTACCTGTAACATAAAAACTGAGTGGGTCAGGCTTGGGAGCCTGGTGAGCATATAGGGTTTTCAACCCACAATAATAATATACTTATTAAGTTCACCAATCAACAATAACACTGATTTTCCATTCCCGTTGTCCTCACTTTACGTCCCTAAACACCTATCACAAGGGACCTAGCCTAAGGATTATCATCGGGATGGACACTACTGCTAAGGGGTTTCCTCAGCCATACATGTCCTAAAGGCAATCATGAGGGGGATGGAGTACGCCAATGAACATTTAATTCATCAACACCTACAAGTTGCGAACCTGCTAGTGTTCCACTGGACTGTCTAGAAAGGTACGTGGTCGTCATCTATACTCCGCTAGATGACTACAACAACAACAAAAATATCGAGGCCTCTCACCATTTTAACACACATCAACTATTTCATCTACCCATGTTCTACCCAACATATTTTGTAGATAAAATAAATATACAGTTTAAAACTTGTATAAAACATTTATTCAATAGTAACCTCAAATAAACACTTAATATAATTACACATAGAACATATTTTTATAGAAAATACTTCATATCTAGGTGTAAGATGAAAGTGACTACACACTCACATGATTTGATGATAATCGGACAACAATTTGTTGCTTAAAACGATCGTTTCTAATAAAACCGGGCTCTGCAAAGGTCGGGCTTCAAAACCGAAAAGATAAATTTTCCGGGCTTCTCGGGCGCTTCGTGGCGTATTCCGGGGCTTATAATCGATACCGGTGCTTTGGGGATGTTAATATGAAGAAAATATGGGAAAAGGAGTTAAAAGTGGCAAATTTCCAAAGTTACCCGGGAGGTCTCGCACCCTTCTATTTATAGGGGCGAGGCTTCAGATCGGACGGCTGAGAAGAAACCACGCATCGCAGATCCAAGGGCTCGCAGGGTGGTTGCTCGCACATGGCTCACACATGGTCTGCGCATGCGAGGGGCTCGCTGGAAGTTTGTGATTGGACCGAGGCCTAGGTCCGAAGTAGGGTGGGTTCGTGGTAGCCTGTGAGGGTTCGGACATGTGCTAAGAGGGTACGTGTCGCACCGCTATTGGACCACTTCGGATAAGGCCAGGTGCTCGGATGACTCAGCAACTCGAATGACTCAGCAACTCGGATGACTCAGCAGGACACGTGGCACGTTTTGAGCGAGGGTGACGTGGCAGCTCGTGACTATGCGAATTTTCTCGATTTTCGCGCCAAAACTTCTAAAATCCATAACTTTTGCATACGAGCTCCGTTTTTGACGTTCTTTATATGCACACGTAGCTAAAATTACGCTCTACAACTTCCTTTTAGACTTTGTCGGCTAATTTTGATTTTAATTTTATTATTATTATTTTTAACAGTCCGGGACAAGAAATCCGTTAAAAATTCATAACTTCTTCATCTGACGTCCGTTTTTATCAGACTTTTTACCGTTGTGCTACTAATGACGAGACCTTTAATTCTCGTTTAGGTTGTGTCGGCTAAAAATCACTCGATCTAAAATTTGAGTTTTTTAGTTGTCTACTGCTAAGTTGAAACTTTAAAAAATCATAATTTCCTCATACGAAGTCAGATTTTGACGTTCTTTTAATTGAAGTTCTCGGTTTAACGAATACTACGGTTTTCCTTTAGATCACTAAGGCTAAAAAGTAGTTTATCAAAAACTCACTTCTTACGATACTCGGCCCCGTGCCGGTTTGTCGCGAAACTTCGACAGGTCATTGTTGGAATAGTGTCTAAGGCTGCAACTATATTAGGTAAGTATTTGACCCGGTTGTGCATGGTCCTTTTGGGTTGCCTTCACCATAGCAACTTGACAGGATGATTTATTATGAGAGAAGAAATATTATTAATATATTATGAGAATAATATAAGGAATAATAATATTATTATTTGATTAATATAAGTCATAAATTAATTAGGAATTAATTTGGTGACTTAAAGAGATTAATTAAATAAAGGGGTATAAACTGTCAATTGATTGATAGTTGTACTTTGGGCTATAAATCCCTTAAGGATAAGGGGGGATGATTTCTAGGGCTTAGGATAGGCTTAGAATTTGTCCAAGGCTTATCAATTAGGGTATTGGATTGCTTAGGGCCTAAGTTATCCAATTAGGGTTTAAGGGTGAAACCCTAGGAGCCTCATTAGTATAAATAGACCCTAGGGGTCAAGGGAAATCAGCACTTGTGCTTTAGAAAGAAATCTTGGCTGATTTTGATCCCCTCTCCTCTCTCTCAAATCATCCTCTTGCTATTTGGTGTTTGTAAGCCATTAGAGGAGTGACAATTGTGACTCTAAAGCTCCAAGGACAAGAAGATCAAGCAAGTGATTCAAGGGAAACTTCTAATTCTGATTTCTTATGTTATTATGCTCTATTAGTCATTAGAAGTCTTGGATTCAATGTATGATTAATTAGAGAAACTTAGATCCAAGCATTAGGGTTTGCATGTGCACATAGGAATGTTCATATGGTTAAAACCCATCAGTGGTATCAGAGACTAGATTGGTTTCTATTGAATTGATGCATTGGTTGCTTGTTTGATGCTTGCTAAATTCGATTTTTATGTTTCTGTCTGATGGACTCGGCGAGTCCCATAGTGGACTCGACGAGTAGGCTCGACTCGGCAAGTCCATTGGGGTACTCAGCGAGTCCAAGCGTCAGAAAGAGCAAATGTCGGGATTTCTTGCTGTTTGTCTTTGAGATACTTGCCTTTATCATATTAGATCAATATAAATCTGATTTTATGATATATATGAGTATATTCTTGATCTAATTGAAGATATTTATCAATTAATAAAATATTTATTTCCTTAAGTGATAATTGATTAATTATTTTGATTAAATTGGTAAATTGTTTTGCAAGAAATTATTAAATAAATCAAATATGGATAATTATGTGATTAAATGTTAATTTGGATTATTTGTTATTTGATCCTCCATGTTTTGAAAAGTTTAAAACTTGCCCTCAAGTTTTGAAATTTATGTTTTGTGATTAAAAGTTTAATTTATACAATTTAAATTTCAAACCCTAGAATTTTACAAGTTTAAAATTCAACCCTATACTAATATAATATTACAAGATTAATATATATATATATATATATATATATATATATATATATATATATATATATATATATATATATATATATATATATATATATATATAATTAAAATGCTAGTCTTACCGTTAGTAGGCCTCATTCACGAAGCCGGTTTATAAGGTGGGTATAAGGTTGCTGCCTATAAAATGATGCTTAATGGGTGTACACTCACACCCACCGCTTGCTTGATCGGTGGAGGGTCGTTAGCCGAACGGGTAGGATAGGGCAACCTCATCTCTTCATTTAAAAGTATAATATGAAATACAAAGTAACTACATGTTTTTCAAAAAAATTCCCAATCCTAGTTACTTTAGGAAAAGTGAATTGATGCAATCCCATGAAATTACACTTTTCACCCTTGCTAAGAAGTTAGTGGAGCATGTGTGGTTTACCGGCACACTAATTGGTTCTAAGCAAAGGTGGCAAAGGGTGATTCATTGTTTATCATAGTTCGATGGAGCGTGTGTGCTTTACCGGCACATCGAATAGGTGATTGTTACAATGAAGGCACCATGTGAATTTGCATGGTAATTCACACCCACTTTGTGATCCTCGGTATCCCAGTTACAAACGAGAGGGGCATATCGAGATTTAAACATGCCATTGAAAAGTTTCAATGAATCTCATCCAAACCTAGGAATTCTCAATACATTTAGAACTTAAAGTTATGTTTTCGTGACGGAGAATTAGTGAATCGTCATTCACTTACCTTCAAATTGTTTGCATGTTAGATTACGACATCCCTTTTCTAATATGTAAATATTTTTGTTGGATCCTAGCCCTAATTTTTCTTATTGGGTGATAATTAGGGATTCAAATTCTAATCTATCTTTGTCCTTTCTATTTGTAGATGTCGAACGCAAACAACGCTGCTGCTAGCTCGTTCACATTGATGAGCCTTTGTCAAAAGTTGACTTTCGGTGGAACGAACTTTGGCGAATGGATGAGATACATTCGCACAATTTCTCTCTACGAGGAAAAGGAGTATGTCCTCGATGAGAAGCTCGAGAAGATCAACCCAGAAATCGCTACTCCGGCTGAAATGACTGCTTTTGAGACTCATGAACGTGATGCAACAAAGGTTCATTGCATGATGATAGCCACAATGAACGCCGAATTCCAAAAGTCCTATGAGGACATGTATCCGTACGAAATGCACCAAGACTTGTTGGAGAGATACCACCAAAACGCGAGGAAGGAGCGTTACGAGATTTTCACTAACATGATATCCGCCAAAATGGGTCATGGAGAATCTCTAACCGTGTACCTGCAAAAGATGCAAAGGTATGTCGATCGTCTTCGCAAGTTGAATGTTGACTTTGGGGAAGACTTGGCGATCGACATGGTGCTTCACTCTTTGCCTCCGTGTTACAATCAATTTAGGATGACCTACCACATGAACAAAGAAGAGGTCACCCTAAGCAAGCTCCAAGGTCTCCTTAGGGTTGTTGAAAGCAACCTCAAGGACAAGTCTGTTGCACCCACTCCCAATCCACCCGCTGCTCCTGTTTTGGCCATTGGGCAAGGAAGAGGCAAGAAGAGGAAGGTTCCGTCTAAGAGCCACCGCAAGGGAAAGTCCCGAGATGGTTCCTCTTCTAGTGGGACCAAAGTTGATCCCGCTAAGCATAACCCTAACCCAAAGGAGGCAGAGTGCCATCATTGCCATAAAATAGGGCATTGGAAGAGAAGCTGCCCAGACTACCTGCAAGCCATAAGGGAAGGAAAGATCAAGCCATCTTTCGCAGTTATATACACAATTAAATCTAACGATTCATCTCATGCTATTTCTTGGGTCCTTGATACCGGTTGTGGTTACCATATTTGTTCTGAATTGCAGGGACTAAGAAGAAATAGGGATGTGGAGCATGGAAGAATAAATCTAATCATGGGGAACAGAAGATCGTCGCCTGTGACCAAGATTGGAGTGTATTCTTTAGTGCTTAGGAATGGTTTATGTTTAGATTTGAAAAATTGTTGCTATTCGCCAGAAATGGCAAGAAACATCATTTCATTTCATGGTTTGTTTAGACAAGGTTTTAGATTTTCTTTTAATAATGAGAATGGTTCTATTCTTGCTTATCTAAATGGTGTCTTATATTTTGAAGCAATACCATGTAATGGAATTTATGAAACTGTTATGATTGTAGATAAATTAGGAAATGATGTTTTATGCATGGATTCTTCCGATGGTATGGATAGAGCATCCTTGTGGCATTATCGTCTTGGACATGTCAACAAGAAGCGTATAGCCCAACTCCAAAAGGATGGAGTGTTGGAGTCATTCGGCCTTAGGGAAGATGACACATGCGAGTCTTGTTTGCTTGGAAAGATGACTAAATCACCCTTCACTAGTACGTGTGAAAGGGGTGAGGGTCTATTGGACCTCTTACATACCGATGTATGTGGACCGTTTAGATCAACCACAAAGGATGGGAACCGCTTCTATGTTACTTTTACCAATGACTATAGTAGGTATGGGTATATCTACTTAATCAAGCAAAAGTCAGAAACATTTGAAAAGTTCAAAGAATTCAAGAATGAAGTGGAGAATCAATTGGGCAGGAAAATCAAGATGCTTCGATCCGATCGAGGAGGAGAGTACCTAAGTCTTGAATTCCACGACTATCTCAAGGAGTGTGGAATAGTTTCACAATTGACGCCACCTAGGACACCGCAATTGAATGGTGTGGCAGAAAGGCGTAATCGAACCTTGTTAGACATGGTTCGCTCTATGATAAGTCATGCTTCACTACCTATCTCTTTTTGGGGGTATGCCTTAGAGACTGCCGCCCACATCCTTAACCGAGTCCCTACTAAGAAGGTTGCCAAAACACCTCACAAGATGTGGACAGGGAAAGCTCCCTCGTTAGCACATATCAAGGTTTGGGGTTGCGAGGCTTTTGTAAGACGAGATACTCACGACAAGCTCGAACCTCGTAGTGAGCGATGTATTTTCATCGGCTACCCGCAGAAATCCTTTGGATATCTCTTCTATAGACCGAAGGACAATGTTGTCTTTGTTGCGAGGAGAGGAGTTTTCCGAGAGCGAGAACTCATAAGCCAAGGAGACAGTGGGAGGCAAATCGAGCTTGAAGAGATTCAAGAGTCAATAGATGAAGGAACCTCTACCGTTGGCACTCAACCCGAGGAGGAAACTTCGGTTGAACCGATTGACGAGTCCTTACCTCTTAGACGTTCCGAAAGAGTTAGAGTTCAACCCCAGTTTTATGGTTTTCATATTACTACAGAAGGGGATACGTATATTAGTGATGGTACACTAATAAATCTAGATGAACCTAATAGCTATAAGGAAGCCATGGTAGGCCCGGAGTCTGTGAAATGGAAAGAGGCAATGGATAGCGAGATCCAGTCCATGTATGACAACCAAGTTTGGAATTTTGTTGATAATGTGCCCAGACGTAAGACCGTTGGGTGCAAGTGGATCTTCAAGAAGAAGACCAACGTGGATGGAAACATACACACATATAAGGCGCAATTGGTTTTTCAAGGGCTTTACTCAAACTCCCGGAGTTGACTATGATGAGACCTTCTCACCAGTTGCGAAGATAAAATCTATTAGAGTGATGCTAGCTATTGCCGCATTACATGATTATGAGATTTAGCAAATGGATGTCAAAACTGCTTTCCTTAATGGGATGTTGGCTGAGGATGTTTACATGGCTCAGCCAGAGGGTTTTGTCGATCTGAAGCATCCTAATAGAGTGTGTAAGCTTGAGAAGTCCATTTATGGACTTAAGCAAGCGTCTCGCAGATGGAATCTTTGCTTCGATGAGAAAGTCAAAGAGTTTGGATTTGTACGAACCGAAGATGAATCATGTGTATATGTCAAAGCCAGTGGGAGTATAGTAAACTTCCTCGTTCTGTATGTTGATGACATACTACTCATAGGAAACGACGTCCCGACTCTGAAGGAGGTTAAGTCCTGGCTCGGGAAGTGCTTCGCTATGAAGGACCTCAGAGAGGCTTCCTCTATTTTGGGAATAAGGATAGTGAGAGAACGAAGTAAGAAACTAATAGGACTTAGTTAGAACACTTACTTAGATAAAGTACTAAAACATTTTAGTATGGAAAACTCGAAGAAGGGAGAATTACTGATACAAAGTAATGCCAAGTTGAGTAAGACTCAAAGTCCGAGTACCGAAGTTGAAATAGCAGAAATGAGCCGAGTACCATACGCTTCCGCAGTTGGCTCAATCATGTATGCTATGACTTGTACTCACCCTGATGTAGCCTTTGCTTTGAGCATGGTTAGTAGATATCAAGGGAACCCTGGCAGAGCCCATTGGATTGCGGTCAAGAATATCCTTAAGTACCTTCGGAGGACAAAGGAATGGTTCTTAGTCCTCGAAGGGAGTGATGACTTGAAGGTGCGAGGGTATAGTGACGCCAGCTGTCAGACCGACAGGGAAAACTACCGTTCACAGTCGGGTCTGGTCTTTACCCTGAATGGAGGAGCAGTAACTTGGAAAAGTTCCAAGCAGGAAACCGTAGCTGATTCAACGTGTGAATCAGAGTACATTGCAGCGAGCGAAGCATCGAAGGAGACAATATGGTTGAAGAACTTCATCAGTGATCTTGGACACTACTAGAAAAATAGCCTTTTACGACGCGCAAACCACGACACTCATTGATTTATGTTATGCAAACGGGAGTGACATTAAAAAAGTGTCATCTATTCATAAAATTAAAGAATTTAGGTTACGCATTATTGCGTGCCCTTAAATTAGTGTCATAAGAAAAAAAAAATTAAAAGCACGGAGGGCGCTGTATCTTAAATGTGCGTCCTCTGCAAGTATCGCTTTATAATTTTTATGAATGCGCGTTCCTTAGTTACAAGCGGGAAAAGAAAAGCCAAAAAAATTAGAAAAGCCCGCTACCCTCTTTGCCCTAAAGAGTTTTGACGCATCTTTCATTCTCCTCACACTGTTGTGCAACTTCTCAATTAAAGATCCAAGGTTTCGATTTCATCTCCATATCTCGACTTCATCATCTCAATCAAGAAAAAAGGCTTCTGATTTCCATTCATCTGCTTCATCTCTGTTGTGATTTCACCTGCTTCATCTCTGCTATTCTTGAAAATACTCACCAACAGTGTTCTTGCACTATTCCTTGACCAGCTTCTTTCCTTATTCTTTTCTCCACAATATCTTCAAAGACATTGTCACACGCTTTTTCAAAAAATCATTTGTTCTCTCTCAAGAATCCTAGCCGTCACTCACACCACCATATTTGTAGTGTGTTCTGTTCGGATGTATATGCAGCGATGAAACAAGGAACCGTGATATGGAAGGCCACCCAAGTATTAACTCTTCAAGATTCAGACCACCAAGGGTTCATTGATTTATATTTCCCATGTTAGAGTTTTTGGCCATTGTTTATCATTTTCGGGTTTCTTAATTACCCAGTTCTGGATACTTTAGTATTTCTTTGATTTCCTTTTCCTCTTTTACCGATTTTTATTTATGGGTTATCTCCACACGATGCACACAACCCATTTTATGAAATAACCGAAGCAGGAAAAAACTTACAGTCCACCAATGGCGATGGCAGCTCCAACAGCAAATACAGTTCCTCCGCTAGCTCCATTGTACATCACCATCCTGCTACCATACCAAGACAAAAAAGACCAAACTGCAAAAACGACGCCTTCGCTGCCAATCGCTATTCCTTTAGCCAAACCTTGCTTTAACCCTAATTTCACAGTGCCTTGAAGAGCAGCAGAGTACTCTGTTATCGTCTTGTTTTCACCCACAAAAGAATAAACGGTCCTTATGGATGAAATCGCCTGCTCCGCCACTGTACTCCTCTCTGGTCTTTCTCGACAAGCTCATAAGAACCCTTCTGTAAATCAAACCAGGTATAACTAAAATTATAACAAACAGAAGCCCAATAATCGCTAGCCTCCATAGTAATATAAACGCCACAACATACGCCCCTCCAAAAATTGACATGTTCATCAAGAACACAGGTACCTGCATTTTTATTTCCACTTAAAAGTCAAACACTTGTAATGATTTTAGACTCATGGAGTCATGGTCATGAACACACTCTTCCAAGTTCTATTTCAGTTTTTCTCAAATTAGGGCTTGCCAACTGTATGATGAAATGCCTGAGAGAAAAATTACAACCAAAAGTGCATTTTGATTCCCTTTCAAACACTTCAACTAACTTACCATAGTACCCTTGTGGTAGTTAACCTTTGTATCATTAGTAAACTAAACTTGGTTCTCTGTAATGTGCAGACATGGCAAACTACTCTCTTTTCTGCAACTCAAACAAAGAAGGTAAAACCTTTTTTCATACACATTTGTATATTTTAACTATTTATTTCATTGTGTAAATTAAATCATGATAATATTTATTTATTTATTTATCTATATACTTGTTTAGAAGCACTCTGGGCTTTCTCGTTGTGGTAAAAGTTGTCGTTTAAGGTGGGCAAATCACTTAAATCCTGATCTCAAAAAAGGTGCATTTACACCAGAGGAAGAACGCCGCATCATTGAACTCCATGCTAAAATGGGGAACAAATGGGCACGCATGGCTATTGAGGTCTATTCCTCTACTTTCTTTCCCAATTACATTTTTTTTTCTTTTTAATTCCAATCCTTCCTTAGCTGCTATATCCAAGCAAGTTGCATACATTCATATTCTTTTATGAATGTAAATTGATATTGGTGATCATAAGTTTATGTTTATACATACATACATACATGCTTTAAAAGTTATAAATGGCGACGAGGACAGTTTGGTCATTTCTATGTAGATAGGACATAACATAATGGTCCTTTAAAACACTCTAAAAAAAAGAAATACACATGGTGTGTTCATTGAAGGTGTGAACGAGGCAAAATAGTAAATTAGAGGGTATAAATATGAAGATAATTAAATAAAAACTGATGGTTCTTATTGTTCCCTGCATTTATTTCATCTGTTAATTCCTTTTATCTCTTTAAGAGTCTAAAACGTCGCATACTTGAATAGACTTGAAAATGAAGATAACTAAATAAAAAGTGAAATACAACTGTATTATTGTTTGTTTCTCATATTTCCACAACCGATTAGTTTACACAAAACTTTTAAAATTCATCTGCACATCTCATTTCATGATCAATTCTTTATCTTCAAGTATTAGTGACACTATTCACATGAAGCTTTGAGATGAAAGCAAAGGCAGCGCCCAAAAAAACTATTGAATTTCGCCAAAACATCACCAAGGGCAAAATGGTCAAAAGTTGAATTTACTGCCTCTGTTGTTTACCCTGTTGAAGGATAGCAATTGAATCTCATTAAACACTGCATCTTGATGATTAAAAACTCTTGATTCTTTAAAAGTTTTCCTAAAAGATTCAGCCTTGAGGTGGGAGAAGATCACAACTGCTGTTCCTGGAAGATCAAAGGCAGCTTGCATGAAGAGGGTTGCTAATCATAAAAAAGAAAGGCCCTATCATATTGCCATCATCGAGCCACCTCGATTGAAAAAGTTGTTAAACTTTATATTCTATAATATGATAATATCTATCAGTATCTATCTCTGCTACCGAATCACACGAGCTTAATACCTAACATTCATTATA
The DNA here is from genome assembly GCF_002870075.4 of Lactuca sativa. Classification (NCBI taxonomy): domain Eukaryota; kingdom Viridiplantae; phylum Streptophyta; class Magnoliopsida; order Asterales; family Asteraceae; genus Lactuca; species Lactuca sativa. The sequence goes on along the minus strand of NC_056627.2, from coordinate 325,979,208 downwards.
GACATTCAAAACCAAAATTATTCCCCAATTTTGATGAACACTTATCTGATTATTGCGATCTCTGAACAGAAGAAACTTCGATTAGAATGTTGTATCACCAGAATTTTAACTATTAATATAACTCGTTAACATTAAATCACCTTCAATAATGTGGTATCTTATATGTTAGTTTCTTCTGAGATAGGTTAGTTTGTGTTGTTTGTTGTTGTATTGTACTTTTTTTGAGCCTCTTACGGACAATTTATTCTATGTTAATTTTGGTCCTAGGTTTTGGCCAATTAAAAGAAACACTTATATTTTGTAGATATAGTTAGTTATGAGAGTTTTCTTGTTACTTTTGGTTGTAGATTACTTGTGGATTCTGGATAGCATTGGCCGATGGACTAACCCAACCCAAATGAATTTTAAAGTTTAAACAATATAACCTCTGTATCAGGTAGCTTTTTCTTTTCATGCTTATATATATTCAAATAATATATTCAGTGGTTTTACTTTTATCATTTATGCTGTTTGATTTGGTAAAGGTGCTGGAGGAAAAAGAAGAGAAGATAGCCCCAGGCAGGGATGAGCAAAACCGGGTACCCGCCTATTTTCGTTGGAACCGGAACCGCTCCCAGAACCGGCGGTTCTGAAATTATTGGTATTAGAACCAGAACCCCTTACACCGGTTCCTTGAATGTTGGAACTGCTTCCGGAGCCGCTTAGACCGGTTCCGGTTCCGGGTACCCGGTTTCTTGAATGTTTAAACTTTTTTATTTTATACATGCCATGGAAATTAACTTTTATAAACAATAGGAATACAAGATATAAAACTAAATAATTATAAAAACTTGATCTCAAAACAGCAACAAATGGAATTTAGCAAGTAAATATGACAAAAATAATAAGGTACAAAAGAACAAAACAGATTAAAACAAAAACAGCAAACTACAAAAATAGTCTCAAAATAACAAACTACAAAAATAATCACAAAATTGCAACAACTCAAAAAAAAAAAAAACCAGCAACAACAACAACAACACAAAACAGCAATAACAACAATCAACAGCAGCAAAAACAACAAAAGTATATGTCTTGGCAAATGGCTCTATGGTCATCCTGATCTGCCATGAATCTGGATAAGAAAAGAAAGGCATGAAGTGACATTACCATATTTTATAGAAAATAAGAAAAGAAACAATGTTTCTTACATCTCAAGATTAAAAATAAAAAAGTATGGAAATGAAACCTATAAATAAGATAAAACACTGCTTTAGATCATTTGCATCTCATCCCTAATCAAAATAACATCACGAAGACCAAAGACTTGCAAAGGAAACCTACAAATTAGAAGAAAATTCAAAACATTATATGATATCAAAGAACAAAACTACATTAAAAACAAAATCAAGGACTTTTTTCACATTTGTACTCTCAAGTTCCAACACATGTACATTTTAAAACATCATAAAACTATTAAAAAAGAAAAAGCAAAAGCAAATTGTGAGTAGGATTATTTATTTGTATCTATTATCTAACTTCTAACCTTGGTGCAAAGCTTTTCAGTAAACTTACATTCTGGTTTAACTGTATGGATGAATTTTTCCCCTTTCTTCATTGTTTTTACAGCCTTAGCCAGAGCCGGACAGAAATGGCCTGATCAAAACCAAATATGTCAGCAACAATGAAAAAAGATTGTAAGGTCACAATAGAAAGCAACTATGTGCTAAAGTTACCATCTTCTACTTTAAGCTCCACTTCATTATCTTGATACCCAGATCCCATCCCTTGATCACTTGCCCTATTGTCAAATAACACAAGAAAATAGTGTTAATATGTGATCACCTTGACCGAGAGTGAACTTAAATGGCGTTTCCCTATCACAACTTGAATCAAACTGAGTCCCGTCGAGCAACGTTCCAGTATAATGAACTGTCAAAAACTCAAATCAACATCGCGATCAATACAATCATACAATTTAACCACAAAATAGTACAAGATGCATTGGATATTAGCTATACTCCCAAATCGAGCTATCAAATTTTATAGTCAATAAATGCAATCTAAGAACTGATATATCAAATTTAAGAAAACAGATGCAATCTAAAAGAACAACCTAAAGCATCGAGAATCGAAATATCAAATTTCATATATTTACATAACAACCTAACAAATCGAGAATCTGACCTTGACGAGAGAGACAGGGGAGAACCTAAGTAGGGATGATCAGCGATTGAATATAGATGGTCTACTACAGTGAATCAAGCAACGTGGTCCACTGTCGTCTTCTACTCTTCATTAATCGCTGTGGTATTTGCCTATTTGGGTCCATCTATATTCAATCACAGTGAGAGGCAAAGAGGCGAGGGAGACGCGAGAACTCAGAGAAGAAGTGTGTGTCGGCGTATTTTTTAGAATGAGTCAATATAACCTTAGACGAGATATAACCCTAGAAAAAATCAACAATATATAAATAATTAAATATATAACTTTTTAGAAATAGGTGGGTACCCGTGGGTATCGGTTCCGGTTAACCGCCGGTTCCGGGTACCCGATATTGAAACCGGAACCGGCGAGTATCCAGATGTTATCAGTTTTTTGAAAATGAGAATTGGAACCGGAACCGTTTAAGGCGGTTCCGAGACTTTAAGAACCGGAACCGAAACCGCTTAAGGCAGTTCCGGTTCTATAACCGGCAGTTCCGGTTCTGAAAGCAGGTATCCGCTTCCGCTGCTCATCCCTAGTGTGACAACCCGAAATTTCCATTCTGAACAAACCATTTCAATCCAATAGAAGTTAGAACAGTTACAATGTAAGTTCAGATTTCGAGTATAAGATTGGCAGTTTTCAGGATTTTACACTTTAGAAGATATTAGGAGAGTGGATGCACTAGGGTTTTGTGCAACACTGTTATTCCAAGACTCTAGGACATTAGAGTTCGTTCCAGGAATAAAAATATTTTCTGCCAAAAATATTTCAGGACTATAAATAGATTTCTGAACTAAATTCATTCATTATTCACAATTCCAACTAGAGAAAAGCCGTTTTCTCTCTCATGGATCTTCGGGTTTTTATCCCAAATCATGAGTACACTTCTCTAGTTGTGTTTTAATGCTTGTTTTATGCCTATTAACATAGATTGTAAGTCATATATAAGAGATCCGGGAGTTTACCGCCCAAGAACGTTCTTGGGGAGTAAACTCCATTTTAAGGTCCTGAAGGGTTCAAATGACCCTCAAAGCTTTAGAACTCGAACTAGGAGCCTCCAATTCATGCTTTATACCACAAAACAATTAGGAATCATGGTTAGAAGGGAGTTTACGGCCAAGGAGCTTCTTAGGCCGTAAACTCCATGTTTTAGGTGCCAAATTGCTTTGAAACACTACCTAAGGCTTGGACTCTATTTTAGACAAATACCCTAAAGGTTTAATACCTAGAAAAAATAAGGAAAACACAAGTGTTGAAGAGTTTACGGCCAAGAGTGGTTCTTGGGCCGTAAACTCCTATTAAGGGGTCAAAGGACACCCTAAATCCTTCCTTAAGCCAAGAGACAATTTGGGCATGTACCTAAATGTGTTATGGACTAGCTAAAACGTTTTGAACCTCATGAGTGAAGGAGTTTACGGCCCAAAAGGTTCCAAGGCCGTAAACTCCATAAAATGGTACCAATTGGTGCCACAAACCCTCCTAAAGCCAAGTACCAAAGTCTAGATTTGTTCCTAGAAATGTTTGAGACTTGAAAGCACCATAATAACCCTACCAAGGGAGTTTACGGCCATAAACTCCAAGGGAATATGGTCTATGGGCCGTAAACTCCCCAAAGGAGTCAATATGGTACCCTAAACACTTGTATAGCCTTGAAACAATTCCCCACTAGAGTTGTAATAATTCTAAGCACCATTTCAAGCCTTGGTTGAGAGTTTACGGCCAGGAGTTCACTCCCATGGGCCGTAAACTCCAATGATTATGGTCATTAGACCTTAAACTCACATTAGGGGCATTGCACTCCTTTGTTGCAACCCATTAGCCTCCTAGCACTTGACCAAAAGTGTTTTCCTCGCGTTTAAATGTTTATACTTGTATAATTATTGATTTAATCTCTAATTATTTATATACATATGTCTTCATATGTAATTAGGATCATTGTGTGTGTCTAAGTCTTCACTTGACACCAAGCACTTGTCCGATCCTTCCGTACGATAACAGTCCGTTCAATTCCAGTCACTTACTGCAGGTGAGTTCATACCCCTTAACTAATGTTTAAACTAATTTAAATGTTTTATGGTGGGGGATACAAGTAGAATCATGATACTTGTTATATCAATCACATGCGATTAATAAGTAGAATTACGCTAGTTATTATATCAATCACATGTGATTAATATACAACATTCAAATGATTTCGCTACTCATTAGCCGTTTTACCAAACAATTTCCTTCAAATGATTTTTATAAACATTTTATATGTTTTAAACTACTTATTACATTGTACATCTTACTCCGTACATTACCGTTCAAACTTATTTACAACTGTGTTTCAAACAAATGTTTCCTTATACTTATACTGTTTTACCAAACTTATGCCTTCAAATTGTTTTATAGGTTGACATCAAGTCGATCTTTTCTTAAAATAATATTTATGTTTCAAATGTCTTACAAAACTTAGTTATGCTTTTATATTATTATAAATTGCATGCCTCTATATGCATAGTTATATAAGAAATGTTTAAAAGATTTAGGAAGGCTATCCACCCTATTTCCTTTTCGCGCTTGAGATGTGGTCTGGTGGGATATCGGGTACTCGTCCGAAGGTCGTTTAAATATTAGTTATATATCATGTGTACATATATAGTCATAAAAGGTCCTTCCAGTTCATCCCATGCCCTTGGGTAGCAAGGGTATACATCCATGACCATACGTACCAGATAGATTACTAGTAAACTACCATATGGGTAGTTTAGGAAGATACTAGAACGCGATATCATACAATGAGTCAGTTCATTCATGAGTCAATACCTTCTAGAACATTACTGTACATTACATATACAACTATACTAGGACGAGAACATATACAACTATACTATGACGAGAACATATACAACGATACTAGAACGATTACATTACTATACTTGCTAGGTAGAGAGCACGTACATTACAGCTAGAACAGTTCATTACATATAGTAGAATACGTTAATTACTATGATTTAAATCGGAGCATGACTTAAATGTCATGGCCCGAGTTGTAGCCAGAGTCTCTTGAATGGAGAGCGTGACTTTGCGTATAGATTCTATAATGGATTGACTATCTTACACCTTGCTGCTAGCTACAGCGGGACCTGCAGGTCTGCGGGTGCCAAACGTCATACATTAATTTCGACCATTCTTATGTCGATGTAACCAGTCTATAGTATGAGTTTGTGTAGAGATCTATACTAGATTGACTATCCTACACCTTACTGCTAGCTACAGTGGGATCTGCGGATCTGCGGGTGCCAAACGTCATTTCTTATTACGACCATTCGTATGTCGTTGTTACCAGTCGATAGTATGGTACAATTTATCACATAATGCCTTAGCCTAGAATCCGGTTTAAGGTAGTTAGTACAGTAGTAGTCCTTTTAGAGCTACGTTTTAGTGCTACCATGATTTACCCATTACATATTTTTAGTGATAACCTCACTTAAACATTAATGCACAAACTATATTTTGTTAATAATAGTTACACTTGGGAAAATTTCACACTCTTACAAGAAACGAACATTGAGAACAGTTAGGTCTCGGTAGGAGACACCTTCATATACTAGTAGGAATCATAGGGATTCTAGGGTTTTTCAAACACTTACAATTCATATACACTTTCAATACTTACAATACATAGACTTACAAATTCTTACATACAAATTAAGACACTAAATACTTATGATCTCACCAGCTTCAAAGTTGATACTCGCTTTCAAAATTACTTGTATCCTCAGGTCATCATAGACAGGTACCGATGCAAGGAGAAGGGAAGATGGAGCTTGTTCAAGACTTATCTTTCATTTTGATTTATGCTTTAGTGTTTATCAAAACTTGACAGAACACAATTGTATTATAATTATATTATTAATGCAATGGATGATGTTGTTGCTTGTTTACTACTTTACATTGTTGTTGATATTATACATGACGTCCTCCGCCGCAGAACGTTTCCGTCGTTCCTGGTTTTGGGGTGTGACAGATTGATATCAGAACATTGTTTATAGTGAATTAAGTATATCAACCCATAAAATATATACTAACTATAAATACATAAGGGATTAAAAATACTCTGACCAAGAGTTTATACTTTAAATAGTAAAGTATTTAAGTAAGTATACGTGCTGCATTCATACTAAAATCAGTGTCACTAGGACAGTACAAAAGAATTACGATTGTTGGGCAACACAAGTGGGATTAGAGACAATTTATGTGGTATCTTATATGTTAGTTTCTTCTGAGATAGGTTAGTTTGTGTTGTTTGTTATTGTATTGTACTTTTTTCAGCCTCTTACGGACAATTTATTCCATGTTAATTTTGGTCCTAGGTTTTGGCCAATTAAAAGCAACACTTATATTTTGTAGATATAGTTAGTTATGAGAGTTTTCTTGTTACTTTTGGTTGTAGATTACTTGTGGATTCTGGATAGCATTGGCCGATGGACTAACCCAACCCAAATGAATTTTAAAGTTTAAACAATATAACCTCTGTATCAGGTAGCTTTTTCTTTTCATGCTTATATATATTCAAATAATATATTCAGTGGTTTTAGTTTTATCATTTATGCTGTTTGATTTGGTAAAGGTGCTGGAGGAAAAAGAAGAGAAGATAGCCCCAGGCAGGGATGAGCAAAACCGGGTACCCGCCTATTTTCGTTGGAACCGGAACCGCTCCCAGAACCGGCGGTTCTGAAATTATTGGTATTAGAACCAGAACCACTTACACCGGTTCCTTGAAAGTTGGAACTGCTTCCGGAGCCGCTTAGACCGGTTCCGGTTCCGGGTACCCGGTTTCTTGAATGTTTAAACTTTTTTATTTTATACATGCCATGGAAATTAACTTTTATAAACAATAGGAATACAAGATATAAAACTAAATAATTATAAAAACTTGATCTCAAAACAGCAACAAATGGAATTTAGCAAGTAAATATGACAAAAATAATAAGGTACAAAAGAACAAAACAGATTAAAACAAAAACAGCAAACTACAAAAATAGTCTCAAAATAACAAACTACAAAAATAATCACAAAATTGCAACAACTCAAAAAAAAAAAAACCAGCAACAACAACAACAACACAAAACAGCAATAACAACAATCAACAGCAGCAAAAACAACAAAAGTATATGTCTTGGCAAATGGCTCTATGGTCATCCTGATCTGCCATGAATCTGGATAAGAAAAGAAAGGCATGAAGCGACATTACCATATTTTATAGAAAATAAGAAAAGAAACAATGTTTCTTACATCTCAAGATTAAAAATAAAAAAAGTATGGAAATGAAACCTATAAATAAGATAAAACATTGCTTTAGATCATTTGCATCTCATCCCTAATCAAAATAACATCACGAAGACCAAAGACTTGCAAAGGAAACCTACAAATTAGAAGAAAATTCAAAACATTATATGATATCAATGAACAAAACTACATTAAAAACAAAATCAAGGACTTTTTTCACATTTGTACTCTCAAGTTCCAACACATGTACATTTTAAAACATCATAAAACTATTAAAAAAGAAAAAGCAAAAGCAAATTGTGAGTAGGATTATTTATTTGTATCTATTATCTAACTTCTAACCTTGATGCAAAGCTTTTCAGTAAACTTACATTCTGGTTTAACTGTATGGATGAATTTTTCCCCTTTCTTCATTGTTTTTACAGCCTTAGCCAGAGCCGGACAGAAATGGCCTGATCAAAACCAAATATGTCAGCAACAATGAAAAAAGATTGTAAGGTCACAATAGAAAGCAACTATGTGCTAAAGTTACCATCTTCTACTTTAAGCTCCACTTCATTATCTTGATACCCAGATCCCATCCCTTGATCACTTGCCCTACTGTCAAATAACACAAGAAAATAGTGTTAATATGTGATCACCTTGACCGAGAGTGAACTTAAATGGCGTTTCCCTATCACAACTTGAATCAAACTGAGTCCCGTCGAGCAACGTTCCAGTATAATGAACTGTCAAAAACTCAAATCAACATCGCGATCAATACAATCATACAATTTAACCACAAAATAGTACAAGATGCATTGGATATTAGCTATACTCCCAAATCGAGCTATCAAATTTTATAGTCAATAAATGCAATCTAAGAACTGATATATCAAATTTAAGAAAACAGATGCAATCTAAAAGAACAACCTAAAGCATCGAGAATCGAAATATCAAATTTCATATATTTACATAACAACCTAACAAATCGAGAATCTGACCTTGACGAGAGAGACAGGGGAGAACCTAAGTAGGGATGATCAGCGATTGAATATAGATGGTCTACTACAGTGAATCAAACAACGTGGTCCACTGTCGTCTTCTACTCTTCATTAATCGCTGTGGTATTTGCCTATTTGGGTCCATCTATATTCAATCACAGTGAGAGGCAAAGAGGCGAGGGAGACGCGAGAACTCAGAGAAGAAGTGTGTGTCGGCGTATTTTTTAGAATGAGTCAATATAACCTTAGACGAGATATAACCCTAGAAAAAATCAACAATATATAAATAATTAAATATATAACTTTTTAGAAATAGGTGGGTACCCGTGGGTATCGGTTCCGGTTAACCGCCGGTTCCGGGTACCCGATATTGAAACCGAAACCGGCGAGTATCCAGATGTTATCAGTTTTTTGAAAATGAGAATTGGAACCGGAACCGTTTAAGGCGGTTCCGAGAATTTAAGAACCGGAACCGAAACCGCTTAAGGCAGTTCCGGTTCTGAAAGCAGGTATCCTCTTCCGCTGCTCATCCCTAGTGTGACAACCCGAAATTTCCATTCTGAACAAACCATTTCAATCCAATAGAAGTTAGAACAGTTACAATGTAAGTTCAGATTTCGAGTATAAGATTGGCAGTTTTCAGGATTTTACACTTTAGAAGATATTAGGAGTGTGTATGCACTAGGGTTTTGTGCAACACTGTTATTCCAAGACTCTAGGACATTAGAGTTCATTCCAGGAATAAAAATATTTTCTGCCAAAAATATTTCAGGACTATAAATAGATTTCTGAACTAAATTCATTCATTATTCACAATTCCAACTAGAGAAAAGCCGTTTTCTCTCTCACGGATCTTCGGGTTTTTATCCCAAATCGTGAGTACACTTCTCTAGTTGTGTTTTAATGCTTGTTTTATGCCTATTAACATAGATTGTAAGTCAAATATAAGAGATCCGGGAGTTTACCGCCCAAGAACGTTCTTGGGGAGTAAACTCCATTTTAAGGTCCTTAAGGGTTCAAATGACCCTCAAAGCTTTAGAACTCGAACTAGGAGCCTCCAATTCATGCTTTATATCACAAAACAATTAGGAATCATGGTTAGAAGGGAGTTTACGGCCAAGGAGCTTCTTAGGCCGTAAACTCCATGTTTTAGGTGCCAAATTGCTTTGAAACACTACCTAAGGCTTGGACTCTATTTTAGACAAATACCCTAAAGGTTTAATACCTAGAAACAATAAGGAAAACACAAGTGTTGAAGAGTTTACGGCCAAGAGTGGTTCTTGGGCCGTAAACTCCTATTAAGGGGTCAAAGGACACCCTAAATCCTTCCTTAAGCCAAGAGACAATTTGGGCATGTACCTAAATGTGTTATGGACTAGCTAAAACTTTTAGAACCCCATGAGTGAAGGATTTTATAGCCCAAAAGGTTCCAGGGCCGTAAACTCCATAAAATGGTACCAATTTGTGCCGTAAACCCTCCTAAAGCCAAGTACTAAAGTCTAGATTTGTTCCTAGAAATGTTTGAGACTTGAAAGCACCATAATAACCCTCCCAAGGGAGTTTACGGCCGTAAACTCCAAGGGAATATGGTCTATGGGCCGTAAACTCCCCAAAGGAGTCAATATGGTACCCTAAGCACTTGTATAGCCTTGAAACAATTCCCCACTAGAGTTGTAATAATTCTAAGCACCATTTCAAGCCTTGGTTGAGAGTTTACGGCCAGGAGTTTACTCCCCTGGGCCGTAAACTCCAATGATTATAGTCATTAGACCTTAAACTCACATTAGGGGCATTGCACTCCTTTGTTGCAACCCATTAGCCTCCTAGCACTTGACCAAAAGTGTTTTCCTCGCGTTTAAATGTTTATACTTGTATAATTAGTGATTTAATCTCTAATTATTTATATACATATGTCTTCATATGTAATTAGGATCATTGTGTGTGTCTAAGTCTTCACTTGACACCAAGCACTTGTCCGATCCTTCCGTACGATAACAGTCCGTTCAATTCCAGTCACTTACTGCAGGTGAGTTCATACCCCTTAACTAATGTTTTAAACTATTTTAAATGTTTTATGGGGGGATACAAATAGAATCATGCTACTTCTTATATCAATCACATGCGATTAATAAGTAGAATTACGCTAGTTATTATATCAATCACATGTGATTAATATACAACATTCAAATGATTTGGCTACTCATTAGCCGTTTTACCAAACAGTTTCCTTCAAATGATTTTTATAGGTTGACATCAAGTCGATCTTTTCTTAAAATAATATTTATGTTTCAAATGTCTTACAAAACTTACTTATGCTTTTATATTATTATAAATTGCATGCCTCTATATGTATAGTTATATAAGAAATGTTTAAAAGACTTAGGAAGGCTATCCACCCTATTTCCTTTTCGCGCTTGAGATGCGGTCTGGTGGGATATCGGGTACTCGTCCGAAGGTCGTTTAAATATTAGTTATATATCATGTGTACATATATAGTCATAAAAGGTCCTTCCAGTTCATCCCATGCCCTTGGGTAGCAAGGGTATACATCCATGACCATACGTACCAGATAGATTACTAGTAAACTACCATACGGGTAGTTTAGGAAGATACTCAAACAATTACTAGAACGCAAGATCATACGATGAGTCAGTTCATTCATGAGTCAATACCTTCTAGAACATTACTATACATTACATATACAACTATACTAGGACGAGAACATAGACAACTATACTAGGACGAGAACATATACAACGATACTAGAACGATTACATTACTATACTTGCTAGGTAGAGAGCACGTACATTACAGCAAGAACAGTTCATTACATATACTAGAATACGTTAATTACTGTGATTTAAATCCGAGCATGACTTAAATGTCATGGCCCGAGTTGTAGCCAGAGTCTCTTGAAGGGAGAGCGTGACTTTGCGTATAGATTCTATAATGGATTGACTATCCTACACCTTGCTGCTAGCTACAGCGGGACCTGCAGGTCTGCGGGTGCCAAACGTCATACATTAATTTCGACCATTCTTATGTCGATGTAACCAGTCTATAGTATGAGTTTGTGTATAGATCTATACTAGATTGGCTATCCTACACCTTACTGCTAGCTACAGTGGGATCTGCAGATCTGCGGGTGCCAAACGTCATTTCTTATTACGACCATTCGTATGTCGTTGTTACCAGTCGATAGTATGGTACAAGTTATCACATAATGCCTTAGCCTAGAATCCGGTTTAAGGTAGTTAGTACAGTAATAGTCCTTTTAGAGCTACGTTTTAGTGCTACCATGATTTACCCATTACATATTTTTAGTGATAACCTCACTTAAACATTAATGCACAAACTATATTTTGTTAATAATAGTTACACTTGGGAAAATTTCACACTCTTACAAGAAACGAACATTGAGAACAGTTAGGTCTCGGTAGGAGACACCTTCATATACTAGTAGGAATCATAGGGATTCTAGGGTTTTTCAAACACTTACAATTCATATACACTTTCAATACTTACAATACATAGACTTACAAATTCTTACATACAAATTAAGACATTAAATACTTATGATCTCACCAGCTTCAAAGCTGATACTCGCTTTCAAAATTACTTGTATCCTCAGGTCATCATAGACAGGTACCGATGCAAGGAGAAGGGAAGATGGAGCTTGTTCAAGACTTATCTTTCATTTTGATTTATGCTTTAGTGTTTATCAAAACTTGACAGAACACAATTGTATTATAATTATATTATTAATGCAATGGATGATGTTGTTGCTTGTTTACTACTTTACATTGTTGTTGATATTATACATCACGTCCTCCGCCCCAGAACGTTTCCGCCGTTCCTGGTTTTGGGGTGTGGCACCTAGCCCCAAGAACTTTGCTTGGAACTACACATACGTATGCAATCTACTTCTTTCCTTTTTTACTTCAATAATCAATATAATGCATTTATATGTTCAAAGGTAATTTTTGGAATAAGATCTTTTTGATTTTGGTTGCAGGTATGATGATGAGGTAGGTATTGGCAACAACCCCCTTTGTCTCCTATACTTTGTCAGATCACACCCTTTAATTGTACATAATTCACTATTGCCTTAAAATTGCAGAAGTTGGTTGAAGGATACTTGCTTGGAGCTGCTCAAAGAAACTCGGGTTTTTTTAGGGATATCTACAGATTAGTGGTCAGCCACGTGTCAAGGTATTCTTTTATTTATTAAGATGGTATCTAAAGTTCTTAATACTTCACACATGTTCTTAATATTTGCTAATTTTCTGCTTTCATATCTTTATGGCATGGAAGTGCAAAATGGATCGCAAATTGGTATGGCATTTTGGATCCCCTTCAAAGGTGTCTCAAGGTAACATAACATATCTATTTATTGTTGGAGTCTTTATATATTAAGTACATGCAATCAGAATATTGACACCTTTATATGTAGTGTATATTTAAATAGTGATTTTAATGATCTTGTAGGACCTAGATGCATTCACTGCAGATATTGTTGTGAGTATTGCCTTATCTTTCATTCCTGATTCGTTAGTTGTTGCTACTATGAAGGTAGGCCACTCTCCGGTTGTATTTTTCACATAATTGACAAGGAGCTGTTGTATCTATTCAGACTAGGCTTAGAGCAATGGTTGCAAGAGATGAATTCAGAAGAAGAAGAAACAAGGCTGCAACTATAGTTCAGGTACTATGGATGAATTATGTTTGTAAAGTATTTAAGAAAATGATTAGAAACAAGGGTGAATTTATACAGATTAGTTAGCTACTTGCAGGTTGATCTTGAATAAGCAAAGGGGCAATGGATTTTATTTTTTGTATCTATAAATAATATTTTTTTTAAACATTTAAAATTATGATACGCAAAAATGTGTGTCATCTTCATTTATGACACGGCCTTTCTTGACAGGGTCTTTCTTGATACGCATTGCGTGTCATTAACACGCGCGTCGTAAGGTTACGACACGCGAATGTGTGTCGTCTTACTTTACGACAGAGACTTCCTTGATACGCATTGCGTGTCGTAAACGCACGTCGTAATTGCGCGTCGTAAATGAGCGTCATAAATGCGCGTCGTCTCTCTTTATGACAGGGCCTTCCTTGACGCGCATTTGCGCGTCGTCTGAGCCTTTTACGACACGCAATGAGCGTCGTAAAAGGCTGTTTTTCTAGTAGTGAGAGTTATACCTGCCATAAAGGAGCCCATGGAGATTTTCTGTGATAATGAAGGAGCGGTTGCCTTGACCAAGGAACCGAGGGATCATGGTAGATCTCGACATATCGACAGAAAATATCACTTTATTAGACATCGTGTAGAAGAAGGACAACTCATAGTGAAGAGGATATCAATAGAAGATAACCCAGCAGATTCGCTTACGAAGGGACTGAGTAGGGTTAAGCACTTGCAGCATGCTAGGAGTATTGGGCTGAAGGATGATATTAGTATAGATTAGATAGTAGTAGAAACGTGTAATAGATAAATGTAATTAACATTTGATGATTAAATAAAAGAGTATTATTTATGAGTAATGTTACTGTCTTATGTTAATTGTTTAACTATTGTTTCACTTTGCATGTTTTGACTTCCAAAATAATTGAGTTTATTAAGAATAATCGAATTATTCAAATTGTCCACAATCGTTCATATGTTGGAAGTAGGTATGAATGAAGATTGTCATGAATTGGTGTGTAGATTGTCTAAATGGTATTAGACATAGCAAAAGGTTGCTGCAACATTCATGAGTGCTTATGAACTAGTTTTGAGCATTGGAACAAACCCGCGCTTGCTGGAATCACCTTATGGAATGTGATAAAAAGGATGATCGCAAGACGATAATATCATATGGTCTTAAAACCAAGATATATGGTTTGTTATTTGTTAATTGGTCGTACATTGATAATGCGAAACTGCATCAGTAACTTGATGTTATAAAACACATTGTTGTGTATAGTTGATTAATGTATAAGTAAATGCATATAAGTCGAAGTTTATCTGTTACTTTTATCCTAAGAGGGTAAAGGCGATATCTCGGCCGCTCGATGATTTGATTTGACTTATGTGTCGGGCCCGGTCAGAACTGAATTGATGTGTTTGATTAAGTTCTATGTCAAATAAATCAAAGATCGAGAAACAAAATGATAGACAAATTGATTCCATAGAATTGTCAGCATGATATCTAAACAGAGGATTGTACGATCCCTTATCTAAAGGACAAGATTGATTAGATCAGAGTTTGATAGCGTCTTTGAGAGCTACGATCGCTAATCGGATTATACTTGTATATAGTTACTAGACTTATCCAAGTGGGAGACTGTTGGAATAGTGTCTAAGGCTGCAACTATATTAGGCAAGTATTTGACCTGGTTGTGCATGGTCCTTTTAGGTTGCCTTCACCATAGCAACTTGACAGGATGATTTATTATGAGAGAAGAAATATTCTTAATATATTATGAGAATAATATAAAGAATAATAATATTATTATTTGATTAATATAAGTCATAAATTAATTAGGAATTAATTTGGGGACTTAAAGAGATTAATTAAATAAAGGGGTATAAACTGTCAATTGATTGATAGTTGTACTTTGGGCTATAAATCCCTTAAGGATAAGGGGGGACGATTTCTAGGGCTTAGGATAGGCTTAGAATTCGTCCAAGGCTTATCAATTAGGGTATTGGATTGTTTAGGGCCTAAGTTATCCAATTAGGGTTTAAGGGTGAAACCCTAGGAGCCTCATTAGTATAAATAGACCCTAGGGGTCAAGGGAAATTAGCACTTGTGCTTTAGAAAGAAACCCTGGCTGATTTAGATCCCCTCTCCTCTCTCTCTCAAATCATCCTCTTGCTACTTGGTGTTTGTAAGCCATTAGAGGAGTGACAATTGTGACTCTAAAGCTCCAAGGAGAAGAAGATCAAGCAAGTGATTCGAGGTAAACTTCTAATTCTGATTTCTTATGTTATTATGCTCTATTAGTCATTAGAAGTCTTGGATTCAATGCATGTTTAATTAGAGAAACCTAGATCCAAGCATTAGGGTTTTCATGTGCACATAGGAATGTTCATATGGCTAAAACCCATCAGTCATAACTTCTTCGTTATAACTCGGATTTCGGCATTCTTTATATCCTCGAAATCCTTCTTTCGACCACTACAACTTTATGTAAAGATATCGGGCTTATGTCACACTTTAATTTTGACGCTTATTTTTATTCTTAATTAATTAAGCCCTAGTAATTAAGCATAAAACACATAAAATAGATAGAATTCACATAATTCCTTTTTCATTTCTTCAAAATGAGTGACAAAGGTTTACCTAGACTATCACCTTAATATTAATGCCTAGGTTAGAAACACGAGTGTTACACTAAATCATAGCATATATATCATCCCCGTAAGTAGATCAATCAGTATAACGACTTGGAATCATTGATAAATCTTGTTTATAGGTTCATAATAACGATAATGAACTTAAACATAAGTTATACTTAAAGTATGGTAAGGACAACTCACTTACAAATGGGTTTAGCGAGGAACCAGGGTCTGTGCGGGCATAACTTCTGAGCGAAAACTCTTTTTCTCGGGGCCTTCTGGTGCTCCGGGACTCGCTACTAACACCTAGGAGGTGCTAGGGAAAGGCTTAGAGAGTCTGGGGGTGTTTGGGAAGGAAATGGGTGGAGAGATAGGTAAGATAAATAATTATCTGGGATTGAATATTCGTCAAAGCAGAGATGAAATTTTCATAAATCAAGAGAAGTAATCTCGTAACCTAGTTGAGAAATTTAGCATGACGAATAGTTCGAAATAGAAAGTACCAATGGCAGTCAGCACACGCTTAGGACCTTCATTGGATAACCCGGCTATTGATCTTACATTATGTAGGAGCATGATAGGTTCTTTACTGTACTTAATAGCTAGTAGACTTGATATTATGTTCTTTGGTTGCAATTATGCCAGGTATCAATCAAATCCCATAGAACCCCATCTAGTAACGGTCAAGAATATGTTTCGATATCTCAAATTAACTATGTCGTTGGGTTGGTGGTACCCTTCGAAGACTAGGTTTTTCATACAGGCGTTTTCTGATGCAGACCTTGGTGGGTGTTAACTCGACAGAAAAAGCCCTACTGGTGAATGTCACCTTTTGGATGGGAAGCTTGTAAGCTAGCAGTCGAAGAAATAAACTTGTGTTTTGATTTCCACAACAGAAGCAAAATATGTTGTTGTTGCAGCTTGCACTTCTCAGGTCATATGGATTCAAAGTCAAATTTGTGATTACACAGTCAATATGAAGCAGATACCTTTATAATGTGATTCACAAAGTGCCATACGGATCTTCCATAATCTGATGCAACATTCGAAGAAAAGGCATATAACACTTATATATCATTTTATCAAGGATCATGTCGAGGATGAAAATATCGAGGTTCATTTTGTCAAGATGATTGATAAACTTCCAGACATTTTACTAAACCTTTGGATGATAAATCATTTCTAAGTGTCTCAAATGGTCTTGGAATGATTGATTCTAGTTCCGTTCCAAGTTCGTCCTCATCGTGAAATAACAAGATGTCGAAGTACTGCTGATAGGTTCAGAAGTTACTGTTCACCATTCAGTGTTCGACTAGCTTTGAATTCGAAATGTATCTGAATGGGTCAGCGCAACCTTCATTTTCTGAGATAAATTGATGATTCGATGTACACTATCTAGAAGTCTATACTTTCTACATCGAATGTTCGGTAACATTTTACTATTTTTTATTCTTATTTTATAAACCAGTAATACCAAAAGGATTTTCTTATTTTTGTCTTTAAATTTCCAAAACAAAAATCCCAAAAAGATTTTCTTATTTTTTTTCTTTAAATTTCAGAAACAGAAAATTCCAAAAAGATTTTCTTATTTTTTGTCTTTTAATTTCAAAAACAAAAATCTAAAAAAAAATCTTCGTTTCGTTTTGTGTGTTTTATACATGTTAGTGACTACTTTACTCAACATATTGTGGTGGCAAATGCTTAATGGAATATATTCGAAAGCGAGACAAATATCAATTTAAATCTTTGTATTAGTTAGGTATCCCTAGAAGCATGTTGTTGTATCTTGAGTATAAGCCTCACAGACTCAATGTGTTTTGAAGCCTTAATGGATCACTAACTAGTAGGGTTCCTTCCTAATCAGGATATATTCACATTAGTCAAAGAGCTACCTTTCTCTTCTCCTTTTGAGTAAATAAATTACTACATAGTCCATAACATTCGTAGAGGTACATAGTGTTTTCTTAACCAATGTTTTTCACCAACATTTTTCTCCACGGATCACACATTTCACTCGCATGTCCTCGACATCTCTGGTAGAAACCAACCAAAATGTACATATTGCATAACTTTGCGTTTATGATCCTAATTTATTTTTACGTGATGATAGTGAAACCCAACTTTCCCAACATTTATGGAATTGACGGTGAACTCTAAGTTCCAGATTTTAACGAAAGATTTGTTTCAATACCACCATTCGATATTAAAAATCGTATTCCTTTCATTATGTGTGGTCCTGACAAAATTTTGTTTCACCAAGACATTTTTGCCCAACAAGATCCAACTCTTATTTTTCTTGGAATATGGTTTCCGTTTCAATATCTATTCGAACCTTCGTCAGTTTGAAATATTTTCTCAATCTCACTTGTTCCTGACTACACCGATCATACAAGTAATTTTGTTCATTTTACTCACATTTATGCTAATTTATGGTTTTGAAGAAAATTGAGCCTACTTTTTAAGCCTAAGTAAAAGAAGCCCTTCGATATTCATTCACGAGTATTTGATTGTACTTCATGGGATAACATACTTGCAGTTTGATATCTCTCATGATGTTGAGTGAAGTGATCTTTTCCCAGGATCCATCTGCTTTACATCGAATATTTATTTGATGTCACTATACACATTTTTTTTTAATTTGGCTCCTGCTATTTCTTTGGAACACATTTGCACTGAAATCCTTGAGGTCTTGGGTAATACCAACTGAAACCAAGATTTTGCAAGTCTGGCTATGATTTTGTTTCTCAATCCCAACAACGAATGAGCCTTACCTCGAAGTGAAGGTCAAAGTGCTATCTAGATGACGAGGCTTTCTTATGTCATAACGAAATTCAAGTGACGATTCTTATCTTCTTGGAGAAAACGAAACGTTCGGCGGATGTGACGGTTTAGTTCTTTCATGGTTTTCTAAGGAAAAGTGATCATCACTTTTTCAGACGTGGCAACTTTTCTGGATACTGACCCACTATCCAAGGCAACATGTGGCCGATTTTCATTGGTGGACGATTCAAATTCAAATTGTACAATTGAGTATAAAAGGATTTTGGTGGACTAAATTGAAGACTTTATGTAATCTAGTCTAATTTTCCCCACATATTCTTTCACGATCTTCATCTCTCCATAAAATCTCAAAAACTATAACAATGGCGGCACCAAATGGTCACATTAATCCATCAAACACCACCACTGAAGAAGCAACCTCTCGACTGCTGATGAAGATTCAAAGTTCACACTTCCATGTTCAACCTGATGTTTCGAAGTATTTAGAACAACTACAGATGACAATTTTTCTCTTAATCATTATGTTCTTTCCATAGTTATGACGTCTTCATTCTCCGTACCCATGAATTGGTTATCACTGGCCGGTTCAACTGCAGTGTTTAACAAGACATCTAAACTGGTGACGTTTTAACTCACGAATGATAAAAAGTAAAAGCCTACAAAGAAGCAGTTTGCTCAAATCTTGAAGCCTCCAAATACAGGTCCCTTTTATGAAGTTACGAGTGAACAGGTGATTCACATGTTCGATGAGATGGGTCATCAACCCCCACTCACAAGACTCAGTCATTTTTAAAAGACTGCTTTGCCATGTATTTGGAATTTTTTGTTTGGGATCTTTCTTCAATGTCTAACTGGTCGCAACTCTGGTCTTGATAAAAAGAAATTGGAAGTCTATGCAATGATTGCAGTTCTGTACTATGATCTCAATGTGGATTATGTAACTCAGTTGTGGAAGAGTTCAGAACAAGCATTTCACATACCAATGTTATGAATGACGTATCATGTGTGAGGTATTGGAGTCTGATTCTCAGAATAGTTTATGAGAAAAGGGCATTTTGTTATCATCAGAAGATGCCACGGCGGATTTTTCCATCTATCAGCATCCCAAAATTGTTACTGGTGATCTACTTTTGTTTCCTAATGTGACTCTAATTCAGACGCCATGTTACGAAAAGTCGATCTTGCTCATCCAGTTCTGGTCAATTATTTGTCAATGATTAACCCAACAATTCAAGTAAGGGTTTTGTTACCAAAAGGCGCAGAAGGCACCATGAACGTTACAAAAGTTTCAAAGAAGACAAACAAGTCTGACCTATCGCAGTCTGTTCCTAAGGCAATAGAGCAGGAGGTTACAAAAGTTATTCCTGAGAAAGTAGAAAAAGAAAATTCGAAGGCAGTTATTCCATCAAAATCAAGTGTTCTAAAATGCACCAAGAAGACTGCTCTTTGTCCTCGATGCTTTCCTGAACCACCGATGATTGAAGACGTTTCTAGTGAACCATTGTCTTCACCAAAAGAAGATTCTATTTCGAAGACCAGGAAGATTCGAAAACCTCAACTTAATCGAAGGGGTGTACGAATTTGTGATGTTCCAGTTCCAATCTCACCAGCATCCAAGAAACGAAAAGATCAGGATGTTGTTAAAAAGATTAAGAAAAAGAAGAAGCAGTTGGCTGATCCTTTTGATGAGTCCGTTGTTAAAACGGATTTCAAAAGTGGAAGTGAAAGATCTCCCATTCGTGAAGATATTGGTTTGGGCTTCGAGACACCGCAAAGGGACTTTCTGGTTAAGTCGACCTTCGAGGAGACTGGAAGTCTTGGTGGTACTGTACACATATCTCATATGGATACAACCACTAATTTGGGTGAATCTCCAACTGTTACCATCCCTGCGAAGGCAGTTGTCATACCGCCCGAGGTTTCGATGACTGAAATCTGTTTCAAAGGAAGTTCGAAACTCAGGAATCACTATGCACCTATCTAATATGGACACAAATTTCAATATGGGTGAAGGGATAAAGCAAAGTGAAGCACCAAATACATCTTCTGTTTAAACCTCTTTTATTCCTACCTCACTCATTTTATCTTCGCCCATCGAAACCACCTTTATCGAGACTTCAACTTCTTTACCACCATTTTCTTCTCCTATTCCAACTTCATTACTTGCTTCTACCATTTCACCCACTTTTTCCAATGTTATGCATCAACACATTACATCACTTTTTTCTTCCTAATCCACTGAAAGGGAAAAGTCAGTTCCAGAAGGTGACTAGGATGATGATGATGTGAAGGTTTCCTTTGCTGACATTCAATTTGATCCGGAAGAAGATAACATTCCAGATCATATGCTTATTTCAAGGAAGTAGTTTAAAATTTTGAATCATAAGTTGAATTTGTTGTTACAAATGCAGGAAGACACATGAGGTCGAAGTTCAGTGTATGGAATTGAGGTGGATGTTATGCTTCAATCACAGGAGAATCATTTAAAGCGGAATATGGAATAGATTGAGTGGAAACATGAAGAGAGATTAAAGCATCATGTTGAAAATTTCCAATTTGAAGTGACCAAGCTTCATGACATTGCCAAAGAACATCATATCTTGTTTGTTGAGGAAGTTACAGAAGTGGAGAAGTTTGTTAATCTCAAAGTGGGGGAACTTAAGTCTGAAATGGAAAGGTAGATGTTATTGCTGATGGGATCAAGAAGCTTGTGGAGTATTCTACTTCATTTTCTACAAAGCTCGATGTCAAGATAGAAACAGATTCGAAAGTTTTTGCAAAAATGGAGGAGTTTTTGGGAAGCCTGAAAGAGTCCACGTCGAAGATTGATCTTTCTTACTCATCTTCTGTTTCTTAGGATTCGATTTCAAATATGATTTCTTCTCTTGAAACAAATCTCAAGGTAGAACTTGCTCCTCTTATCAAATTAGTACATTTGATTCCAACGGATGCCCCACCTGTGAAACAAGTGGTGCAAGGGGGAGATAAGGGGGTTGGTTCTTTGAAGGATCCCGACAAAGGAAAATTTGTGGGGAAGGTGATGTCAACGCAAATTCCAACATCACTTCTTATTTCACTAACAACAACTTCTACAACAATGACTCCAAGGTGAATAACCCAAGGCATAGTTTTTGGAGAAATTGTTGGGGGATCAAGTTCAAGCTCGAAGCCACTATCTTCGAAGGGAGATAAAGGTGACAAAAGGAAGGCAATTGAGAAAGTTAGTTTTGAGGAAGAGAAAAAGAAAAATTTAGAGAAGGAGATTGAGAGACAGAGGAAAATAAACAACATACTGTGGCAAATGCAAAGTGATCCACATGGATTAAAAAAATTTGATCCAAGCAAGCATTAGTGCTACGAGACAATTGAACAAGTAGTCTCTTCAGGAAAAATTCATGACTTTGGAAATTTTCCAAAGAAAAGAGAAGATATCGAAAATATTGATTTTAATCATCTGGATTTTCCCATTAATCACATGAAGTTCATCTCTGCTGAGTATCATTTGATTGATCAGTTTGAAGATAAAGATTAGTACAAGAGATTGAAGTTAAGGTTTCATGCCGTCCTAGGAAAAAAGGAAGAGGAAGTGCGGTCCTTGGTCAAAATTCTCAACATATTAAAGATTTCTAGAGAATGTTTATTCGAGGGTCTGTTCCCGAATTTTCAATATCATGTGGTTAGAGCAAACAATGTGGCTTTTGACTTCTTGGTAGCAGATTTTCCTCTTATGAACCCTAATGATTTCATAAATGTGGCGAAGATATTAAGCACTATGGATGTGTCAAAACTTCAAGTTAACAACAAATATGATTTCATGATTGGTTTTGTACATATCGAAGTTTTCATACACAATTACTATGATTGCTTAGCTGTGACGGATATCAAGCTTGCTTTGGTAGTGAATAGAACCTCGAAGGCACCCCAGTCAATGTTGAAAGGTCAAGGAAGTCTCAAGAAATATGAAGATGGGGAGGTCGATCACAAACCTTTAGGTGTTTGTATTTGTTGGAAAGAACAAGAGCAACCAGATGACAAAACTGTTGTTCCAAGTGTGTGATGTGGAGAGGTATACAAACTCTCAGTATATGAATCTTCTTGTTCTTCTTAACAATTGCAAGAGGAATTTTGTAGAGGATAAAGCTGACATCCAAAAGATGATCATCTGGTATACCAAGATTCGTTGAGTACTTCACCAGGCCATGAAGATGATGATGACATAGATTCGACACTTTTCGCTAAGGGGGGAGATTGTAAGGTTCGAAGTTTTTAGTGAGAAATTGAAGTACAGTTAGGCCTGGTCAATTTCGAAGATGTAATCTTGTATTTCAAATGTATGTATTGATGGGTTTCGAGCAATACATCATTCCTATGGTGTACATGCAAACACTAATAGCTTTTGGATCCAGTTTGTCTAATGAACATGCAATTGATTATCCAAAGCCATAAACCTTAGATCTAATAAACTATAACTGAAATTAGGGTTTAGATTTTTGCCTTTGATTGTTATATAGTAATAACAATTAATCCTTGGCTTCTGAAAGCTTAGTGCCTCAAATGTTGCACCTCTAATGGAGTCACAAACACCACTAAGCAACTTAGATGAAGAGGGAGGAGAGAGGAGGCACCAAAAACGGTTGGAAACCCTAAAGGAATTATTCACCACGTTTTTTAGGCCATAAGGGTTCCTTATATATGTTGGCTATTAGGGTTTACAGCGAGGAAACCCTAATCTGACTGCTTAAGCCCTAAGCAGCCCATGGAATCCCTCTTTAGAAGCCTTGGACGATTTCTAATGGGTTTCACCATAGAATTTGTCCATTCCAACTTTTATGGAGTCTATTAGCCCATCTATGTAATTATCTTATAATTACACAATAAGTCACTTAAGTTTAATTAATCTCTTTTAGCCACAAAATTAATTCTTAACTAATATTAATTAAACAATATGATTTCTCCTTTAATATATTATTCTCATAATATATTAATAAATCATAATTAATCCTTTCTCTCCTTAATTCATCCTACAAATTACTATGGCGAAGGTAACCCAAAAGGACCATGCTCATAATCGGGTCAAGTACATACCAAAATAGTTATTGACTTAGACACTAATCCAATAGTCTCCCACTTGGATAAGTCTAATAACTATTTTTCATAACTTCAGAACCTGATCAGCAATCGTAGCTTTCAAAAGCCGTTGTCAACTCTGATCTTATCAGATAGCGTGTCCTTTAGATAAGGGATTATATATTCCTCCATTTTCAAGATATCGCATAGATACAAGACATGAATTTCGATCATTCTCTCTATACCGTTTCCCGACTTTAGATTTATGACGACTAACAACAGACTACAATTGAACACATCAACTTAGTTCCGGCTTGGCCAAGCGCTTAGGTGTCATCACTAAATCATCGAGGGGCCCATAGATATCAATTTTATCCCACTTTGGGTAAAATGAATGGATAAACTTTGACTCAAATGCTCGCTTGCACCTACTGATCGAATCACACACAACAATAAGTTTTATAACACCAAGTTACTAGTGTGTTTACTTATTATCAATGTGCAACCCCCCAACAAATAACAACTCACACATCTCGGTTTCAGGAATATACAATATTATCGTCTCACAATCACTCGTGATAAAATCCATGAAGTGATTCGGGTGAGCGTGGGTTTAATCCAATACTTTAATCTTATCAAAGCACTCATGAACTCTGTAGCAAACTTGTGCTATGTCTAAACACTTTAAATAATCTACAGACAGATTCAGGACAGTCTCCCTTCATACCTACTCCCAACGTATGACCGACTACGGATGTTTGAATAACCTAGTTATTCTGGAAGTCAAAACATGCAGAGTGAAACGCAATAATATCATTAATCCTATATGGCCCCAAAACCTTTGAGCGTAAATAAAACACTTTTATTTAATCACCATATTGATTACTCATTATTCATTGCTTATTGTTTCAGAAAATCAACTTATTACTTGAATTACAACAATAGTTGTCCCATGCTCCGAGCATGCACACTATGTTTCCTATGGTCCATGCTTTGTGAAATAGATCAATTGAAAACTTTTCCAATGAAACTCATTTCACAATTCCCAATCCTTATCATTAGTGTAAGAACACAACATTCTTGCCACTAATAGAATATGTTAGATTCTAACATTTTATGCAATGATCCTTTCAAAATATCATAGCACAAAAGTCACCAAGACTCGGCTAATGAAATTCCAAGGTATTCTATCGGAAATTGTTACAAGACAATTCCATAGACACGAAGTCTCACATTCAAAGTCCATTCCTTTGAAAATCCTTTTTGCATAAAAGTTTCTAATCTAGACATAGAATCTCAATATGCAACTCCCAATATAGAAACATTTCCATATTTGCCATTAGACAACTTATTCTAAATAGAATCTTATTTATTCAAAACAATGTCAACATGGTCCATCCAATACTATACTTCCAACTACGCACAAGCAACAAATCCTTGGTGAACCTTAGATCGTCCTTTGATAGTTGTTTAATTATTTTAGCCAAAACCGTTCTAGTCCTTTTTCCCTCTTAATGCGCTAAGCATTTGGAAAATTTTAGAATGATCAAACATTATAGCATATGCAATCGATCCTATACCCGAAGCGTATGGGACACGATTCATAATGTCTTACATAAAGACGTGATACTTTACCCATCTTTAGCTATAATATTTCTAATTGCCATGTTCTCACAATTTTGATTATGAAAAGGGATGCCGTAATCATAACCAAATTTTGAGAATGCAATTATCCTTTCCATATATAGAATTTCCTCATGTTGAACCATTCCAACACAACATTCATATATATATATATATATATATATATATATATATATATATATATATATATATATATATATATGACTAAATTTGATTAAACTTCCACAATCTAAGCCTTTAGATTTGAAATGAAGTATAATATTCTCTCCCTTAATTATAGCAAAACAACTTTTCAACCCGTACAACTTTGCAAAGTGAATCTTTGTTTTCTATAATTAATATTGCTAACATGCAATACATGAAATAATAATCATGCTCCCACTAACACGATGATTATTACCATACAAGCATAACACTTATGCTCCCACTAGCTTTGACATAGATCTAGAAAACATCTGAACTTTTAGAAAACAATGCTTATTGAATTCCTTAAGTTCACATTTCTAAATACTTAATGCTTTGATAAGCCTTTATCTAAGCTTCTTAAACTCATACACCTTTGTCTTAGAAAGCTCACATGTGTGTCTAAACAACTTCAGAGCTTGTGTTACTAACTCCCAAATGTTCAGACTAATTGCCAAATCTCAGAATTCGAACTATGAAGAGGGATGCTATAATCATAATTGAATTTGAGAATACAATTTTCAAAATTGCAATCTTCTTAAAATCTCTCTTAGTGAAAGCATTTCCTTACAATCATTTTCATGAAGGAGGGAAACCTTATGACACTTAGATTTTAAAGTGCATGCGTTCCTATCCATGTTGATTTGTCATAACAACAATCATAGGACAATGTTTGTGACAAATCCAACTCATATGGATTGAACTTGTTCAATCTTGATTTATCGCCTTATGGCAGCATGAATGCCCACCATTGCTTCCAGGTTGTTAACAAGCTCACCCTTATCTTATCAATGTACTTTCCATTGATCAGGATGCCTTGCCTTTATGCAATCCAATTGAGAAATCATAGAACTCATATTGCATAGTTGACTTAATCTGGAATGGCACAGAAACAAAATTATGTCAACACGACAGGTCGCCAACCTCAAGTCGTGTGCTAGTGATGATGACCAAGGTTTATTCTTGATTTGTTCTTGAAACTTTTTCAAGACCATGAAGACTCCCATTGACTCCTTGACATATAAGGTTCTCTTGTCAAGAAACATTTCTTGACAAAAAAATATTCAAGAGTTAGTGTAGTTATTATTAAGACAAAACAGTTCACAAAATTGGTCCTAGTTGGTCTTTGTCTTATCCAAGACATCACAACTTACCAACTTCAAATGTGTAGGAATAAGAAGACTTTTTGCAATTCCACATTTCTTGAGTGTTATAAACCTACTAAAGACGTGTCACTCAATTCGCAATCTTGGAGTATGACTCTAAGACTCGATATTGGAACGAAGTATGATTGACTTTTTGATTTAACCATTTCCATAATTGTCGATTCCTCTTCTTAGACATACAAGTGTACTAAGACTCACTTAGAGGATCAATTGAGATATGGTTCTGAATCATTAAGAATTATCATAAAACACAGTAAAAAGGTACTCTCCCTTCTTCTTAGAATAGAGAAACTTTTATCTTTCTGCGTACTTGATTCTTCTTATTCGTTATACTATTTATTGAAACTTTTTCAATCAACTCAGAATTACACTTAATCTTATAAGTATAATCATATTTACTAAACTTTAGTAAATCATGACGAATATCTTTATCACATTTGTGGTGGACTTGATCAATGCACAACCCAGTCTACTCGATCTCCTAGTCCTTCACTTGACACTTTGTCAAAGAATTAGTCTAATTTCCAAATGTGAAGTCTCTCATTCATCATGCAACCAAGTTGTATGATTCCAAGTTTCTGTCCAATTGAAACTTGGGCGATGAGAAACTCTCCCTATTTGGTAAATTCTTGAAATTTCCACAAATAGCAAAACAAGAATCATATCCAATTTAACGTTGCTAAATTTAGAAATACACAAACGTCCATTTTCACACATGTCATTGTAAGGATAAATAAATAAAACTCAAAATTTATTTTATTGCAGAAAAACTTGTCCTTACAATGCAATTCAACTGAAAACTATACTATTACATATTTCTTAGCAATCTATATTAACTCCAAAGTAGCAGCTCAAAAATCTAATCTTTAAGCAATGCAATCGAAATCCATTTCTTCGTGATCAGATTCAGCTCACTTCTTCCCTTAAGCTGCCTCTCTTTTCTTCGATCCTTCAAAACATCAAAATGTAATCTTATCACATCATGTATTAAGACTCTAGAATAGGAACTTAAAAGAGTTTGATGGTGGATTTCACCTGAAGTAGAGCCATACGTCTTGACTCTCCCATCTCTTAGATCTCTCAGGTAAATAGGGCAGCTTCGTCTCCAATGCCCCTTCTCTTGGCAATAAAAGCAAATGGACTCCTTTGGAATGCCACAAGGAACTATCTTTGAATTTACCTTTTCTGGATCTGTAATGTCACCATTTTCAATGTCCATTGAAGTTTGGGAGTTTGATTCACCAGACAAATTTGCTTGACCCGCACCCCAAATCATTGCTGATTCAGCAACTATAAGAAAATACGTGAGATCAATGAGGGTCACGTTGTGTTCCATCATATAGTATTCTCTTACGAACTCACTATATGATTCAAAAAGTGAGTGAAGAACCCAATCAATAGCCAACTCACCTGAAATCTCGACACCCAACATCCTTAACCTGTTAATGTGTGACTTCATCTCTAAGACGTGTGCACACATAGGTTTCCCATCTTCGTGCTTACTTGCCAAAAGGGCTTGAGTGAGCTTGAACTTTTCAAGCCTTCGGACTTGTGGGTCAGGGAGAATAATTGGAGGAGGTGGAGGAAATGAAGCATGATCTCTGGTTCCTCGATCATATCGTGGAATATCATCTTCATTTGGAAAACTTGTTCCATGGGATTTGGGAAGACCATTGTTAGATTCAGACATCAACAAAACGGGAGAAATTCAAGTTAGTTGATTAGAATCCTTGATGTAACACCCAAATGAAACATCAAGGCTAGGATCCAACACAATACTCTATAACCTAGAAGAGGGATGTCGTAATCCAGTTGTAGAATATTTGAAGGTAGGTAAATGACGATTTACCAATTTCCACCATGAAAAACAAAAAAAGAAGAAGTTTAAGTTTTAATTGAATTGAAACTCCTAGATCTTTTGAGATTCATTGAACTTTTGAATGACATGTTTAATCTCGATTATGCCCTTCATTTGTGACTGGGATGCTGAGGATCACAAATAAGGTGTGAATGACCATGCGAATGTATGTGGTGCACCCAATGTTACTATCACCTAATCAATATGACGGTTAACCACACACGCTCCATTGATCTATGTAAAACATCGAGCCACCGTTCGCCACCAAAGCCAATCCCAAATTAGTATGTCGGTTAACCACACACACTCTACTAACGTTTCGGCAAGGGTACAAAGTGTAATTCCATGGATTAGCATACAATTTCACATTTTGCCTAAAGTAACTATGATTTGGGAATTTGTAAAATCATTTAGTTACTTTGTACTTCATTATACTTATAATGGAAGGTTTCTGTCCTATCCTACCCGTTCGGTTAACGGCCCTCCACTAGTCAAGAGTGCGGTGGGTAAGAGTGGATACCCATTCAATCGCCATTTTATAGGCAATTTCCTTAAACACCCCTTATAGACGAGCTTCGTGAATAAGGCCTACTAACGGTAAGACTGACTCTTTACTCATATATATATATATATATATATATATATATATATATATATATATATATATATATATATATATATATATATATGTATATATATATATATATATATATATATATATATATAGGGTGTATTTTACACTTTTAAAATACTAGGTGGTTTTATTAACTTTCTCTTTTAATTAAACTTTTAATTAACTTAACTAAACCATGAGGGTGTAATTTGAACTTTTCAAAATACTAGGGGTTTTAGAATTTAACATTTCAAAATTAAACTTTTAATCAACTTTTTAAATTCCAAAACTTGAGGGCAAGTTTTGAAACTTTTCAAAACATTAGGGTTTAGAATTTAAATATTTCAAAATTAAACTTTTTAATCAAAAAATTAAATTCCAAAACTTGAGGGCAAGTTTTGAAACTTTTTAAAATATTAGGGTTTAACTATTTAAATTTCAAAAACAAAACTTTTAAGTTCAAATTTAAACTATAACACTTGAAGGTAGTAATTTGAAACTAACCAAACTCTGTCAAGAACATTCTAGATCAACAATTCAAATAAGGCAATTATCTAATTTTGACCAAGTCAAATTTCTTGCAGGATAATACAACAAATAACTCAAATAATTAAACATTATCTTATAAGGTAACACATATTTGATTAAATGGTAATTATCTACTGTTTTGGTAAGGATATTCACCCAAAATCAATAAAAATCAGATTTTATTAATTAAAAAACGTTTATGGTAAGTATCCCAAGCTAAAACAGCAAGAAAATCGCCAAAAAAACGTTGCCAGACCCTCGGACTCGCCGAGTTAGAGACTAGAATCGTCGAGTCAGCCAAACTCGCCGAGTTCATCTACTGACTCACCGAGTCAGTCAAGCGGAAGGGAAAAAATCGATTTGTCAGTAAATAAACTATCAAATAAGCATCAATTCACTAACAAACAATCTTAGGCTCTGATACCACTGATGGGTTTTGAGCAATACATCATTCCTATGGTATACATGCAAACCCTAATAGCTTTTGGATCTAGTTTGTCTAATGAACATGCAATTGATTATCCAAAGCCATAAACCCTAGATCTAATAAACTATAACTAAAATTAGGGTTTAGATCTTACCTTTGATTGTTATATAGTAATAACAATCAATCCTTGGCTTCTGAAAGCTTAGTGCCTCAAATGTTGCACCTCTAATGGAGTCACAAACACCACTAAGCAACTTGGATGAAGAGGGAGGAGAGAGGAGGCACCAAAAACGGCTGGAAACCCTAAATGAAGTATTCACCACGTTTTTGGGGCCATAAGGGTTCCTTATATATGCTGACTATTAGGGTTTACAGCTAGGAAACCCTAATCTGACTGCATAAGCCCCAAGTAGCCCATGGACTCCCTCTTTAGAAGCCTTGGACGATTTCAAATAGGTTTCCCCATAGAATTCGTCCACTCCAACTTTTATGGAGTCCATTAGCCCATCTATCTAATTATCTTATAATTACACAATAAGTCCCTTAAGTTTAATTAATCTCTTTTAGCCACAAAATTAATTCTTAATTAATTCTTGACTAATATTAATTAAACAATATGATTTCTCCTTTAATATATTATTCTCATAATATATTAATAAATCATAATTAATCCTTTCTCTCCTTAATTCATCCTACAAATTGCTATGGTGAAGGCAACCCAAAAGGACCATGCTCATAATCGGGTCAAGTACATACCAAAATAGTTATGGACTTAGACACTAATCCAACATGTATTACATAAGGCATCTTAGTGTTCGAAGCTTTCATGTCAAGTCCTTATATTTTTTTGTATGCATCTGTATATCCCTATAAATAGGAAAGGTATAGGATGTCGAGAGTAACTTTTGAGAGCGTGAGCACTTTACTCATCTTTTATTCTTATATTTATTTAGACGAAATCAATGAGCGAAACACATTATATTTGCATCTTTGCTCTTATTGCATTTTGTTCTTGATTTCGTTCTACAACTCGATTCAAATGAACTATAGATCAGCAGTTGGCTTTTGAGACTCTAAGGCAGAGATTGTGTCAGGACCCGATTCTTGCGCATCCTGAAGGATTGGATGATTTTGTAGTTTATTGTGATGCATCTATTTTGGGTTTGGGAGCCATTTTTATGCAGAGGTGTCAAGTGATTACTTATGCTTCAAGGAAACTAAAGTCTCATGAGGAGAACTATCCTACGTACGATTTGGAGTTGGGGGTTGTGGTCTTTTCCCTAAAGATTTGGAGACACTATGCATATCGGGTTCGGTGTACTATCTACAATGATCACAAGAGTTTGTGGTATTTGATGGACTAGCCGAATCTGAATATCCGGCAGCGAAGATGGTTGAATATGGTATTGTATTATGATTTTGAGATCCTATACCACCCTCGGAAGGCCAATGTGGTGGTCGATGCTTTGAGCCGTAAGGTGGTGAGTTCTCTATTGGAGACATTTTCTTAAGAATGGTTGTCACATTGCCTTTGTTGGATTTAATAAAAAAGGCTTAGGTGGAGGGTTTGAGAAAGGTAATTGGAAGGCCAAGGGGATCAGGGGACATATTCCCTTATTTTCCAGGAACAGTCGAGGGTTGTTAACTCAGTGTGGCCGAGTTTGCGTTCCGATATCAGGTGTTGTGACACAGACAATTCTTGGGGAGGCTGATAAGTCAAACTTTTCTATCCATGGGGGCCACAATGATATACATGGATTTGATGTTATGTTATTAGTTGCCCTGCATGAAGAGTGAGATAACTTGGTTTGTTCAGTGGTGCCTGACTTGCAGGAATGTCAAGGCCGAGCATAAGAGACCACATGACAAGATGTCGTCCTTACCATTATTGATAGATTGACCAAGAGTGTGTATTTCATATCGATTGTCGAGACTATATCTGCTGAGAAGTTAGTTGACATCTATGTTCGGAAGGTGGTAGTTTCACATGAGGTGCCAGTTTTGGTGGTTTCGGACCGGGATGTTCGTTTCACCTCCAGGTTTTGGAGGAAGTTTCATGAGAAATGCTCCATGCTTGTGTGCAAGATTTTAGAGGGAGTTGGGACACTTACCTTCCACTGGCCGAGTTATCCTACAACAACAGCTATCATGACAGTATCGACCGACCTCCATTTGAGATGTTGTATGGAAGAATGTCCAGGACTTCAGTTTGTTGGAGGGAGGTCAGGAATGGACTCATAAGGAGTACAAAGGTTGTACTCAAGACTACAGAGTTGATTCAACAGGTACCCAACAAATTACGAGTCGTGCAAACACCTTCAGAAGCACTAAGTCTCTACCTGGAGCAAGCTGGGCTCCAGATTCATTAGACCATTCAGGATTTTGGCCTGGGTGGGAAGGTTGCATATTGGCTGGATTTTCCTGATGAGCATATTCAGATCCAAAACACCTTACATGTGTCTCAGCCTCGGAAGTGTGTGGGCTATGAGTCCGTAGTGGATCCTTGGGATAATATTCTAATTGATGATCGCCTGAATTATATGGAGAGACCGATGTCGATCTTAGATCGGAAGACGAACGCTCCACATAACAAAGAAGTAACACTAGTCAAGGTCTAATGGCAACATCAGAAGGGTTCTGAATAGACATGGAAGCCTAAGGCGGACATGGGAGAACACTACCCAGATCTATTCGCGGTGTCAGACTTCTAAGACAAATTCTAGTTCAAGTGGGGGAGAGTTGTAACATATTTAATTTTTAGGTATTTGCTTTTAACCCCTGGGATGTGTTTTGTTTGTAATAATAGTCTCCAATAGCATTTTCATTATTCAGGATGCAGCTTAGTACACTCGGCGTACACCTTGGTATGCTGGGTGTACTCTGTTCTATGCTAGTACGCTAAGCGTACACTGGTATGCAGTGCGTACGCAGCCAGGGTACAAACTCTAATTTTTAGGGTTTTGACCTTATTTAAGCACTTTTATAGCCTCATGCACCCTCTTATCTTCAACCCCTTTCCTCATTTCGAACCGTTAAGAGTATGAGTGCTTTGTGAAGCTTTGATAGCCTATTTTTGTTTCATTTTGGAGCCTTAGTGTAGAAGGAAGAACGTTGAGGTTTTGGTATTTCACTCAAGAATTTAGATCCAAAATTTTCTCTTCATTATCCATCTTGTGGAGGCAGAAAGCTTCAATCTTGGTGTTTGCTTCTTATGGAACTATTTGTAGCTCAAAGTTGTCACCTTTTTGTCCCCAAGTTGGTCTTTGTGAATAGTGATACTCCAAGATGTTTTGAGTTGTCCTTTCAGAGGTTTTAGGGTGTGTTAAGTCATAAAAATGTGTTCTTGGTCATTAATTTCTTCCCACGCAATAATGGGTAAAGAAGTTAGGGTTTTTTGAGCTAAGGTCTTAATAGCCATGCTAGACCATAAAGTTGGAAACTTTATGGTTAAGGACATCTTTTTGAGCCTAGATCTGGATTTTGTACATAAGTGCTTAAGGATTAAGCACTTAATAGCTTAAGATGAGAGTAGCTGCATATGTTGAGCGTACCAAGGGGTACGTTGCGTGTACGTGGTC
Organism: Lactuca sativa; assembly: GCF_002870075.4. NCBI lineage: Eukaryota > Viridiplantae > Streptophyta > Magnoliopsida > Asterales > Asteraceae > Lactuca > Lactuca sativa. The sequence continues at coordinate 325,945,592 of NC_056627.2, read as the reverse complement.
AGCTCTTCGACTCTGGTCAACCATGGAGTACGCCCCTCGTACGTTAGGGCTACACCACATGTACTCACTGAGTCAACTCGGTTGACTCAATTAACTTTGACCTGGATTTTTAATAAGGTTTGACCTAGGGGTGTTTTAGGTATTTTGACCTATCTGTTGAGATTGTCTCATTGAATTTATTAAGGTGATTAGTAGAGTTGATTTCGGAGCGGCATGCTATTTAGTTTGCTTATTTTTTTGCGAGGTAAGTTTTCTCACTATATCCATGCGTCAAAGGCACCAATGTTGAGCCATTACTTGTTATATGGAATGCTAGTTTTCTCTGTGATGCTTACATGAAAGACCAGGATCTAGCCTGTGACATTTGTATGAAAGTCCAGGATCTGGCCCCTGGAACTAGTATGTAAGACCGAGACTTGGCCCTCAAAATTGCAAGGAAAGACCATGGGGGTAGCCCATGGCACTTGTGTGTAGGACCGCGATTAGGCCCTCCACAGAGCAAGGAAAAACCATGGGGGTAGCCCATGACACTTGTATGTTTTGTGTATGTGGTACTTTGGGGAATTCACTAAGCTTTGTGCTTACAATTTAATTGTGGTTTCATGTACTTTCAATTCAAAAGCAAAGGGCCTAGCTTGATGGCACAACATCATCCCCTCATGATTTCCACATTTGAAATAATTGTACTATGATGTTTTGAATATAATGATTTGATGTTGGTTTTGAAGAATTAATGAATGATTTGATGGACTTTTAAATGAAAAGTTTCACCATTATTTTGGGTTGTTACACAAATTACCTGTTGTAAGCCATGACAGAAAGCGAAGTATAAAAAAGAGAAGATTCTAGAATGGTGATTATGCATGATAAAAAAAACCGGCAACACATTAATTAGGCTATCTGATCAAATAAACCGACATGACTAACTGATGGTGGGAGCATTTATAGAAGCTTGCACTTGGCACACATATGACGTTTCATTTCCCAAGAAAGATATTCAAGTCTGAATGGTAAACAATTTAGCATCATTTTTTATCCTTCATGCTGGGGGGAATAATGGCTTACCCAGGTCAGCCTATTAGATCGATACCGACTCGGTCTTAGTAGGTCGGTGTATAGATGACAAAAGCACAACTATTCAAAATAAACAACGCACAAGGAAATACCAATATACGACGAGAAAAAGTTTCTGAAAAAGACATATCCCAGGAGCTATGCATAAATAAAAATACCAACCATAATAAAATACGAAACCTTACGAAAGACATAGGCGTCTTTACCCGGGTAATGCAAACTACCAGGTAGAAACCTGCATCAAGGAATATTGAGATGCCTATAAAAGCCTTCGAACAAACACTAATAAGGTAAAATGTTTCAAAGAACCCAAATACTTTACATCTAAAGCCCTAATTGACATCTATGTTAGGCATCTGAGAGCAATATTGATGTCCATCCCTCGATATGACTTTCTAACCTAGCTTTTGTCTTCCTTTTCCAACTTATCTTCCCAAGTGCTCATTCGAAAAGGTTATCAACAACTAACTACCAAGTATTTGGAAGACCACATAGCAACCTTATTTATCTTGTTAAATGTAAAATATTATCATTTTAATAGTAGATCTTTTACATTATTAATAAAATATACTTAGTTTTTTTTTAAATATAAATATGATGAAAAATAGGATGTCTATATTCGACTTTTGAATTATCAATATTATCTATTTAATTTTTTAATTTAAATACAAAGTTAGACATAAAACCAAATATAAATCTAAAATAAAGTTAAAAAGTTGTAAAGTTTTTTTAATAGTTAAAATGTTTAGTAGAAATTGAACTGAAATGCCAAATTAACTAAAATAATATTCAAAAACTGTTTTTTTTATAATAGAATATTTTATGAGTGATTTTTAAGTTAGCTAGTTGTAAATAAAAATAATATAAGATTATATATATACATATCCAGTGAGTAATATTATTAAAAATAGTTGAGATTTAGTATCTAAATTTAGTGTAAAAATTATTATAACAAAGTTAATGTCAATAACATAATCTTTTTAAACAATGATTTTATGTAGAAAAGCCCGTTTAATATGATTTTTTTTATAAAGTCCTAAATATTTTTAAACAGAAAAGCCTCAGTTATTTAACATTTTGCCCAATTTAAAGAAAAAGTCTTTTTTTTTTATTTCAATATGAAACGACAATCTAAAATAATGAGACTTTTCTATTAAAAAAAGATTTAGGAGTTTATCGAAATCTTTCCCAAAATAAGATGATTTTTCTGCATAAAACCTTTTAAACAACTTGTATTTTTCAATAATTTTAACAATATCATTTTTACTTGCAGAAAGAGCGAGCATTCGCCTAGTATAATATAAAAAATGAATGTTAAGGAACAACCACAACATGATTTGTGGTCTTCTAAATTTCCAAGCTAATCTCACCATTCTTTCAACATGAGTACATGTCAATATTGTAACGGTAGGCTTGGGGAGTTTAGCAATTAATATGAAGTTAGACTTCAAAATAGAGTCATAAGATGATAATAACCCATTTCCCAAGTCATAACTCCCAAGTTCATTTCAAAAACCATTTATAAGTATAATATGTAAGGTGTTAAGAAGCATTAGTAATAATCAATACAAAAAGAATTCATGTCATACACATTGTAACATTCATGATGTAATTATGTTTTTCCACTCTTGAATTGGGGGTTTTATAGTCTATAAGAATGTAGGACGATGAGTCGAAGGAGTAAGCCATTTTTCGCATTTGCTAAAAAATCTGAAAATATGGAATTTATCAGGAGGGACTCGGGGTACCCTTTAAAAGGCACGACACGCCTTTGACACATGGGCTAATCAAGTTTTTAGGGGTTTTGGGGTATTTAACGTCTATTAACGCCAAGGGTTTTTCATTTATCAGCCTCCAAAAACCCTAGACCAATCTTGAGGAATCCTTAGCCTCTCTTTGTGAGTTTTGAGCTCATCCTCTCTCCTAAAATCAAGTTTTGTGCTCATTTGGTAGTCTTTGGTAAGTAAACAATAAAGATTGATTAATAGATCTGTGCATCTAAAGTATTCAAGCTTGTTACCACTTCTGGACTTTTTTAAGTTATAAAGTTATATGCTTTATTTTGTTTCACCTTTAGATCTAAGAGTATTTGTTGTTTTAGTGATTTATTTGATATTTTGGTCAGTTGTATGGTTTGATCTATGGAGTTGGACAACTCCATGATCTTTGGGTGGTGTTCTACTTGACATCTGAGATGTCGGTGGAATAGAGAATGAATGCAAGGGATCGCTTTAATCCATTCATGGAGAAAAATGCTATCTTGGATAGTTTAGACAATACGAAAAGTAAAGGCTTGGAGTTCATGTATAAAGTCGAGTTTTGTTGCTGACTCTAGGCAAACACGACGTGTTTTTCATGGGACCACAATGTGCCTTGGGTTTTCATGATGCATGTATGAGTTCTAGCTAAAACCTGATTGTTTTGTCGCGTAGTGGGCGCAAAGCTCCTAGAAAGGGGCATGAAACGCCTGTTGACAAGTGTGTTGAATTTTTGACTTTTTGAAGAAGTTTGACCTTGGATCAAACTTGAGGGGTTTGAGTCTTGGACTAAGATTTGACCACATGTAGCTAATTTGGGTGACTTGTTGTGCCATCACTTCAACTCTTTGATCAGGTGAGTGTTTTCACTATGTTATGTAGGATGCTATATGTTATGGTTTGTTACATTGTATTTGTGACATTAGCATGAAAGACAATGGGGGGACCATAGCAATTATTTGAATAACTATGGGGGGGCCATAAAAATTGTATCAAAGACTATGGTGGGACCATAGAAGGAAAGAATGCAGGAGGACTGAGAAATAAAAGTGATAATAAAACTATAGGGACCATAATATTCAAATAGGTTGAAATATACCTTAGGATGGAGCCCATTGTTATGTGATGTATGTTGTATTTTGGGAAACTCACTTAGCTTTGTTATTATAATTTTAAATTGTAATGTTTCTAGTTCTTCTGCTAGAAAAAGGAAGAGAGTAACCTTATTGCATCATATCCACAAGAGATTCTTCATTATTGACTTTTATGATATTTAATCTGATATTTGATTTGAGTTTCAAACCCATCTTTTGATTATCCTATGGTTTGGAATGATACTTAAATTGGGGCTTTATAATTTAAAATGAAAATTTTACTTTATAATTTGACACGTTACAAGTTGGTTATCCTATGGTTTGTAGAGAAGGATAGTCCAATGGTGCCTTTCGGTGAAAATAGTTGAAGAGCTGTAATAGGTGTTGGAACTTTTGAATGTGGGACAATTAAGTTGAAGGACGTGTTCTTTGTGGAAGGACAACAAGACAACTTCATATCCATCAGTCAAATTTGGGACGGTAGTTACAAAGTTCTTTTCAACCGTCATGTGGGAAAAGTGGTCGATTCTGAAAACAAAATTATGCTAATTGCAATCAGAGAGAACGATATTTATATGGTTTGATTTGTTGGTTTTGACAATGATACTTTATTTTTGTTTTATGCTTTGCCTCTTTTAAAATTTTTGAACATAAGTTGCTACTCTTTTAATTTATTTTTGGTTTGTCTGCATTAAAAAATTATTTTTTCTTTACCGAAGAAGTATACAATGTGAATACATTTTTTTAACTAACATTTCCTACATGATCTTCTCTATCTTTAGTGTCCTTATTCGACTGATCTACACTGAAGGGATCATCATGTAATTCCTTGAATGCATCACTCTCCTTAGGATACCAGCTAAAGCTGACTCTGCATCTTTTCTTCAGCAACAACTGACCTCTCACTCACACTGATGCACACACTGATTGGCATGTTGTTTTATGCTGATGAGACCATATGGGGGATAACTGTGCCACTAAGTGTTCTTTAGAGCACATATCCCCTCTATCTTGAACAACCTATTTTGGTTGCAATAGGATGAAGTGAAGTTAGCTGACATAGCACGTCTAATTTCTATTGATGTTATTACTGGCACTATATCATCTCCAAGATCCAAAGGTGTCTTCAACAAGATAGTGATCCCACCTTCTTCCTTCATGGATCTCAATTTATGGAACCTTCGAGTTTTATCTTGGTCACTCTTATAACTTAAAAATAACAAATATTGGATTCCTCTAACTCATTGGTTACAAAGACTGGTTCATGTTCTTCTTTTTTTCTTGGTGAACGTTAAGCTTGGGATTAATCTACAAAACCTCAACGATTAAAGGCATTCTCTCTCCTTGTTTACTTTGAATTGTGTTATTGTATGATATGGTTGAGCTTGTTTGCTCTCTTTTATAGCTGAAATTTTAAGTGACAAATATCTTAGAAAATGGAAGTGAATTAATGACCATTCAATTCCAAAGATTTGATGGATGGAGTATTTGTCACCTTTCTGAAAAGGCTGCACATTTCTCTGTTTAAAATATTTTTTTATTTGACTAATTCTTTTGTTTGTATTCTTATTTCGTACCATTTTGTAAAGGAATCTGACGGTGGCAATTTTGAGCCTAGTATGCAACTTTTGACACATCATCGTCCCTATAAGCATGTTGTTATATGTGATAATGTCTCTCTAAGTTTCTCATCATCAAGACTATCTGTTGATAGCATTGATTCACCCTCTCACGTTGATTGTTTAGCAATGCCTAAACTCTCAAAGTGAGATCAGCTGATCTGAATAAATAAATTGATAAAAAGGCTAGGGTGTTTATTTTTATGTTAATCACCTTTACCTAACCCTGTCCCCAGAAGCATGCTTGCCTTCAAGTCTCATCTCATGCTGAAACATTGGGCATATCCCTGTGGCTTACCTTGGTTGCATAGTCATCAACATAAGAGACACTTGTCAAGTCCTTAAATGACAAAGGATTGTTCATGTCCCTGACCTCCTAGTTTGAGGTACGACATGGTACCATTATGAAGTAACATTAAATCTTTGATACTAGATTAGAACTTACTCTATGATACAGAAGTTTAAACCACTTCTTGTTGATGAGTTAAATGGTTAATTATTCACGCTAATTTCACCTCAGCATGATTGAAACAATACATTCTCTCCTTTATCTTCTTAACAGATCTTGATGATTAGCTTTGTTAAACCATACACTCGTAAAAGTTAGAAACTCTATGCCGAGGGGTGTATCATTGTCCGTGATATATTACACGCACCTATCCACTCTTGCTATTTTTCTTCTAATAAAAGAGATTTATGATTCATCTTATGAAACCACACGCTGATGAGATCTCAAAATACTATGTCAGTGAATTGTAGTTTTAGCCCACATTATCAGAAGACATCACAAACTAACTATATCATCATCATAAACTCATTTTCTGATCGCTTTAGTTGATGCCCATTTTTGTTGATGACCTGTCTCACTAATGTAACTTCCTTGTCTCAACGGGAACTCTTTTGATAACTTCTAAAAGGATTCTTCATTATCTTCGGATAAGAGATCATTACAATGCATATATCGTCACTCATGATTACGTAAAAAGGACTTTTTGGGTATACATTGGGGATTCTTCATCTTAGGTCACTTTTACAAGCAATTCAAGCAATTAACCTCTCTCTCTCTCTCTCTCTCCCTCTCTCTTTCAAGAAGGCTCCAAATCGTCATCTCTCTAAAATATTTCATCATGTCAAAGTCCTTGTACGAGCTTGCCCCCAACCCTAAAATCATCAAAGGTCCTCATGCTCCTAACTCTATCATCATCATTCAATCCACCTATATGAAGTTCTTGGATGAAATCCCAAAGTAGTTCGCAAATTCAAGAATCGAAAACTTTGTGGACTATGTCAAAAGCTGTCATCTTCGATATGAATTCTGTGATTTCCCGAACCCTTTATACCCTAAACAAGTATGTGAGTTTTACTATACATGCTCTATTGATATTGTTTCTCGAACAATCACTGGAACCATTGGAGATGGTTAATATTGGGTTACCATTAATGTGGAAGCCTTTTGAACCGCTCTTTGTCTTCCTCGATTCGAAAGTTACTCTAAAACTCCCTCTGAACAAAGCTACAAATCTGTTTGTGAGAAATTAGGGTATAACTTCAAACTTTTACGCCTTCTTCTTCATCCATACAAAACACTCTTTGTCGATGTTTTAATGTAGTGTGGAAGTACTTAACATGTGTGAATGGAAAATGTTTTGGTCACAAGACAGAATCTCATTGAGGAAATACTTTTATATTCTATTGTTTACAACAAGAAACTAGACTTAGCTCAACTTTTTCTTGATCAAATGGTTGACTACATTACTAGGAACAAGAAGCGATTGAATATTCCTTATCCCCATTGACTTGGTCTATCTTGTCTCGAAAAGAGGGTTATGTTGAAAGTCATGGAATTATTATTCTAATTCCTACCCTCTCCTTAAATTTTATCAATGTTGTTCCATCGAAGGGTGATTTGACTATTATTGAAAGGATGCAAAATTGGATTGGAAAACCCTATGTGCTTGAATCCTCAGACTCTGAAGAGGATAATCATAATGATTATGCTGGTGATGAAGAGGATAATGACAATGATGATGCTGGTGATGAAGAAGGTAATAATGATGATTTAGAAGATGGTAAAAAAGATGGGGCTGATAAGGAAGAAGGTACTAATAAAGATGAAGAAGACACAACAACTGACGTGGGAGATGACTTGACTTAGAAAATGAACTCTCCTCCAAGGTTGAAAAAGCACATTCTTTTTTCAACCACTTCTTCATCTTCTTCCTCTGTTGATGACACTAAACATCATGGGTCAATTCCTCCCTGCTGAGCCAATGATCCATGATGAACCTTCTCCAAAACCGTCTCCTTCTCCTTAAGCTGATACTACTCATCAAGTTGAAACAGTTCCCCTAAACGCCATCACCAGTTACTACTGCTACTCTTTATCAATGTGATCAAGGAAGAATCCAACTCCAACTTTGAAACTGTTGTGCTTTCCCAACTCTCCTTAATTGTGTAGTTAACTTCTTTGATGGATAAAATTTTGACTAAAGTTAAAAAGGATGTGGCTACAATGAAGAGACTTATGGCATTAAATGACGATGTTGATGATATGGTTATTGGTGACACTCCAACAAATTCTCCACATGATAACCCTCCTCCACCGCCACCTCCATCCACAAATCTTCCTCCACCTCAATCTCCACTATTTCATCCTTCTATAATAACTCCTTTTCCTCTTCCTTACTCCCCTCCCCAATTCGATGCTACCAAAAAGGGGGACAATTATGAAGAGGGTCCTCAGCCTGAGATGTCTATAAGGGTTAAAGCTGAAAATTAAAAATTGATTGTTATTGCTGATATTGATGCTACAACTGATCAACCCATTCCAGACACTGGTGACCAATCAGAAACTGATGATTATGAAGGGTTTCTTGATCTTGGTTTCATGCAAAAAGCTGATGTTCCTGATGTTCCCTTAAATGTTGTCTATCGTTGTTCTTGTTTTGAGGGGGAGATTTATCAATAGGTTACTCAAGGAACAAATAGTGACATTGATTATGATGATGGTGTCCAGCTCAAACATCGAAAAAGGAATACTTCCTTCTCATGGGAAGCTCTTAACATTGAAGCTGGAAGTTCCTCTGCAGCTAGTGATACTTCAGCACCTCCTAAATAGAAAAGAAAGCTCATCTTTGATTTAGATTAGTTAGTAGAAACTTGGAGCTTACGTATCGAGGAAGTTAGATAGATCATACTGGAGTACAATGTTGCGGTCAACAAAAGAAAAAAGTCAGCAAAGAAGAACGTTTGTCTGCCAAACTTGTTCAAGAACTTGTCTCTGATGATAAGAATGATGATGTTCAAATAATTGATAATCAGGTCAACAAGATTTTCAATAGCAATGTGGAAAAACAATACATTGTTTCAGACCCGGATTAGTAGAAAGATGTTTGGAGACATTCTGACTCGTAGAATAAAGTTTGATCCCATCATCAAATTAAGATGCACCAACCAAAGAACGAGTCACTAAAACTTCACTTGGTTAGAAAGAAAATAGAGTATGAATACACATAAGTTGTATTCGCTCGTGAGCTAGTTAATTTTGGCTATAGAGAATGGATGCAAATTCAAGGAATTATAAATAAACATAAGGGTGGTCATGCTCAAGCAGTGAAGTTGGCTATCCATCATTTTCTCAACAAAGTAAAGAAATGGAACCTGGTGCCATCAACTGGTCCGTTAGCTAGTTCATCTAGATCAACCTCATCAGGAAGAACAAGCGCTCCTAAATAGTCCAAGAATACCAAGTTTCTTCTTCCTTATGGAACTAGATACATCAAAAATGAATTATCAATTGGTGTTGAACTTGTTCATTATATCTTTATTCCAGAAGCAAAGCACAAGATCTATCTCGACAGTCAAAATCAAGTGTGCTTTTAACGCACTAATGACCTTCCTTCCGCTCCCACTGAACATTTGTTTCATCTTCTCTTGGAAGGAAAATTTCACTATGAACTGGAAATAGGATATAGTGTGTTGATATCGTTGGAGCTGAGTAAAAGTGTGGATGAACTTAAATTAGGTCAATTCAGATGGGTCAAGCCCGAATTCTTGAAGGAAGCTGAAAGTTTCACAATGGATTTTCCGATGACTCTTAAGAAGAACCTTAGTTTTGACATCATCAGATAGGGAGATTGTAAGTCACACATTATGATCTGACGAGTCAAACACATAACACACTCATGTATTAGCGTCAACATCTACACATTGACAGCGCCAGTATATCAAGTTTACCAGCTTCAGCTTAGAGTTTGGTTATCAAATTGTAATTCTTTGTATATTAGGTAAGGATATAGATAAATATAGAATTAATCACAGATCCGATATCTTTGTGATAAGATCGGTTCTTAGTATAGATTAGATGAAATCCCTTCAATCAAGAGGTATACATGTATGGATTAGTATAAATACAACATTAGGGAACACCCTAATGTTGTGTGCATGATCGTGGCATCGTGTCAATCATCTTTGTGACAAAACCATCTTCTTGGTGAAGACAAAACCTCTTTTCTTTGTGAAATGAACAATTGAAGACCTTCTGTGTTATTTACTTTATATTGACTTTTTATTTTTAGATTACCTTTACGTTTTACTAATCATAGTTGAAGTGTATCCGATCTTCACAAACCTTCAAATAAATATCATCATTCTTCTTCTTATTCAACAGCAAGATAAAATCTTTGTAAAAACGGATTTTCAACAAAAAATTGTAACAAATAGCAACAACATTTATTCTTGAAATCTTGAAAAAGCTTTAAATCAATACTTCAAAAATCTAAAACCCATCATAAAAAAATATGGTTGTGAACCCATAAATTCTTGTATGAAAATCGAAAATCACAAGATAAAAGTATTCGATTGGGAATCGTTCCGTTGAAATAATCGAGGAGCCGATTTTGATGATCCACTAGGTGCGGAATAAAAGGATCTTTAGATCTACTGACAACTATAACTATGAATAACACTTCGGTGTGAGAGATCCCAACCAAGAGTTTCTCTCTAACAAACACAAAAGACTATATTTTAGGTGCACATTTAAAACAATGAGGATCCTTCTCTATTTATTGAGAGGGATAACTTATAATATAATAAAAGGGAATAAAATAACCTAACTTATCACTCATAATTTGTAGGGAATTTCCATGTTCCAACCATACCAATTGTAGGAGCCCATTTTGATGATCGACTAGGTGTGAAATAAAAGGATCTTGAGATTTAGTGATAAAAAAAAAATATATGATGAACAAAATAGATGAGTAATCTGATGATTACAATAGAAAAGAGGTTACAACTATGAAAAACACTTAAGTGGAAGAAATCCCAACTGAGAGTTTCTCTCTAACTAAAACGAAAGACTACATTTTAGGTGCACACATAATAAATTGACCACCCTTCTCTATTTATAGAGAGAGATAACTTCAAAATACAATAAAATTTAATAAAATAAACAAACTATCACTCATAATTTGTAGAGCATTTCCATGCTCCAACGTTTTTATATGAAAGTTCAATTTAGAAAATAAAATGCAAAAATGAGAATTGAAAAAAATTTCACTGAAAAGTTGAAAATTTTAGAATTTGAACTACAAATGCAAATTTTTTACACTAACCCCATTCTGATGCTTAAAATGATGCATTGTCCTCAATGTTTAGAGAGAAATGAGCTTCTGAATAAAGCATATAAAAGCGAGAATTTTAGTTAGGAAAGAATGTACCTAATAAGTCTGCAGAAATTTCTGATTTTGACGAAGATATTGGCGAAAAATCTGAATTTCAACAACTTTGAAGATCCTCTAATTACACCATGCTTGCTTGGAGCTACATCCATCTTTTCTATTGAAAGCAGAAAAATAAACTAAAACTACGTGGGTTGCCTCCCGAAAAGTCGCCCATTTATAAAGTCTTTTACTCAACTTTGCCCAACCAGAATTTTTAACAGGTGTGGTTGGGACTCCTTTTCAGTTGAATTTTTTTCTTTGTCACTCTAGATCCCTTCAGATATGGGAAGATCGTTGGATCTGGAACTTGATCAACACAAAAAAATTTCAGAATTTCATTAGTTGGGCCATTGTTTAGATTTTTAAGTCTCTTTTTTAGGTTTGCGTCTTATCAGTGTTTCAGATTTTCATTAGTTGGGCCATTGGCGAACACTGAGATGAATCATCAGATAATTTTATGTTTATAAATATTCTTGCATAGAGTCATTAGAAAAATCACAGCAGTCCTCAGGTAAAGGACTACTAGTACCCAGAAAATTAACAAAAACATTATCAGACATATCATCATCATTAATATTAAAGTTCACCACATCCCCATAAAATTACATCGAAAGTGTACCAACAAAAACATCAATTTTTGTTTTAGCAGTATTCAAAAATGGTATTCCTAATATAATTGAGTTTTATTAAAACATCCACATCACCCTTGTCAAGAATATAAAAATCAATAGGAAAAATGAGTTCATTCACGTAGATAAGAACAACCTCCAAAACACCTTTTGGGTGTATTGTCGAGTGATCAGCCAACAAAATAATTTAAAAAAGCAGAATGTAGGAGGACATTGACTGATTCACCTAAATCTAGCATGAATTTAGGAAAAGTAAGGTTTCCTAATTTACATGGAATCGATAAAATGATCGAATCCTTGCACTTTGGGGGCAAACCTTTTTCTCAAAATAGTAGAAATATTCTCGCCATATTTTATGGTTTCGTTAATTTTTAGTTTTTTCTTTGAAATGCATAAATGTTTGCAAAAATTGGCATAACAAGGAATTTGTTTAATTATATCTAAAAGATGAATATTTACCACCACCTTACAAAAGGTGCCCAAGATTTCCTCGTCTTTTTGATCGCCCTTTGTGCTTCTCAGTCGTGATGGAAATGGGGGCACCGACTTGTACTCCTTCAGAATTGGCTTGGCTGCTCTTGGAGTCTCTTTTTCTTCATCTTTTCCAGCTTCCTTCTTACCTGAAACTTCTTCAGTTTCTTCTTCAGCCTCTTTTTCTGGTTCAGATATGCTTGGATCTTCATATCTTTTCCCACTTCTCAAGGTAATTGCGCTTACATTATGCTTCTGATTGTTTTCAGTTTGCCCCGATAATTTCCCTTGAGATTCCAGTTGACCCATAGAACTTGCAAGCTGAGACATTTGTTGCTCCAAATTTTTATGCTTGCTCTGATTTCATTCTAGAACGCTTGGGTGTTGGTGGCTAGGCTTTTAAGAATATCCTCTAAAGCCATGCTGTAACTAACTGGTTGATGATTGGAGTTCTGAATCTGAAGTTGTTGTTGTTAATTCTGTTAGTTGGATAGATTCTGAAAGTTCTACTAAAAATTCAGTTGCTAAAATTCTGGAGGGTGAAAATTTTGCTGCTGCTGAATTCCGTGTGGATTCTGATACTATTGTCTTTGTAGAAAAATTGATTGAAAGTTTTGTTGATAGCCTCCAACAGATTTTACAACAGCTATGTCTTCTAGAAATAATGGGCATATGTCAGTTGGATGTTCGATCTTCAAGAAAATCCCACATTGTTTCTTAGCAGCTACATTTTCTTTTGTCAGCAATAGAACCGCATTCTTCAGTTCAGATATTTGGGGTTCCGGATGATGTGCGCTAAATTCTTTGACTCCTTGTGGCTGATCAGCGTACCACTCATCATCATTTCTAGAATGTTTTGACTCAATAATTAGGTTTTCTAACCACTCTTGGATTTTAGTTGTTGTCATGTGACATAATGATCCGCCTCTCGAAGCATTTATCAACCTGCTCTCCATTGGTGTCAGGCCTTTATAGAAGCATTGATAGAGCTGATAATCACTGATCCCACATTGCGGGCATCGGGCCAGCAACTTCTTGAGATGCTCCCTGTAGGTGTGGATGGCTTTTCATTTTCGTTGTTTAATTGCAAGTATCTCTCTGCGAAGGTTTGAGACTCTTGCTTCGGGGAAGTATTTTTCTTGAAAAAGCTATGTGAGCTCGTTCCAGGTAGTTATGGATGCTGATGGTAGATCGTAAAACCACCATTTGGATGAGTTTTGAAATGAAAATGGGAATGCCCTCATTTTTATCTGATCTACAGTAATGGCTTGTGGCTTCATTCCGAAACAAAACGTATGAAATTCCTTGAGGAATTTATGTTGGTATTCATTTTCTAAACCTCTAAACGTACGAAGAAGATGTATTAGCCCAAATTTTAGCTTAAAGTTATAGGCTTCTAGAAAAGTGATGCACAGAGGTTGCTGATGAACCTCTTGCGTTGCCTATTTTCTATGAGTTTTCTGCTTCGTCTGCTACTTGACTCATGATTGATTTTTCAGACAAGTCCGTGATTTCATGTTTTTCATAGGGTGTTGGGGAATGTTTTTTTGTATGGGATTTGGGAAGGTGAGGATGCGGGGGGGGGGGGGGGGGGGGTAAGGAAGATGATGAAATAAATAAGCCAAATGATTGTTTTTGGCTACCTCTTTCTTTAGTTTTCTTCCAGCGTTTTAAATTTTTGGATAAAAAACTAGAGGTGTACCTATAAGAAAAGTTCTTGGCATACAAACTATTAGAATAATCGTGTCCCCAGCAATGACGCCAATTTGTTGAACCGTTTTCACATACAATTTAAGCAAATAATATTTTCACTGCTTGGTTGCACTAAAGGATAACACAGGGAAGCAGGGTCGAATCCTCAGGGAAATAACCTAATAGTCATGCCTCCTTACGTGAAGCACATACTGGACAAAACATAAACTATAAAAAGGGGTATTTTTAATTTAAAATGGAAACTAAAAATTGTAGTGAAATAAACTAAACAAAATCAGTATTAAAAAAGATTTCAACTTTGCTGCGATTGAGAAAAACTAACAAGATCTTGTATAATCTGTTTTACCTATTTAAATTAACCAAAACAAGGTCTTCAGTTAATCCAAACTTTTAATGTGTAATTAAATAAGCTCTTACTTAATATCATAAAAGTTGTATTAAGATATGTGTAAAATTCCCAGCAATTCACAAGCTCGGAATTGTAAATATTTGAAATTTCAGTTTATATCATAGTTAAATCCCAATATGGAACCAATATGATACTTGCTACTTATTACCAATTGACAAGAGCAATTACGGATTCTATTAAGTAATTAATAGGAATGATTAAACCCTAGCCAACTGATCAGAATAACAAGAATTAAAAATCAAACATTCATTAAGGTCAAAACTGAACCGACTAGACAGAAGCAAACAACGAAAACCAAATCTGATAACTGGTCACATGAAAAGTATTAGTGTATTGAAGAACTGAAAACTAGGGTTTTAGACAGACACGGCTAAAATCCGATTAATACATACAAAAAGAAACATTAAACTACATAATCTTACTAAAGTAAATGTAGAACACATGCCACGGTCTTCAAATCTTTAGAATCAATGAAATTAGAGAGGAATTGACTCATAAATTGTCTTTTTCGTCGTCCGGAGCTTCAGGAATTGGCCAACCTTCAATCTAATCAGAGGGGTTGTATTTATATGTAAGTTAGAAGCTTCTGAAGCACGACAGACAAAACCACAGTCACATTTATGAGAAAATATGATCGCCTTTTTGGCCAAATTCTCCATAAACCTCGCTTAATTAAGTATGTTGTTATTTTGGCATGTTTTGGGACTTCAGGGAAAAATGTGATCACATATATGTGGAAATGGGATTGTGTTTTTTGTTTTTGTTTTCTTCCCCTGATTATTTTTTAGACCCTATAAATCTTCAACATGTTTATGAGATCACAATTGTGGAGAAATGTGATTTCAAACACAAATGTCGTCCAAATGTTTTTCTACTTTCTGGAATATTTTGAATCTTGTCAATTAAAGTTATGAGTCACGAGATATGGCCAAAATACTGAAAAGGGGTCAAGCTACAAACAAAATCCTTTAAGCTTTCGAATGTAGCAATCAATCGTCACAGGATCAATTCGATCGAATTTTTCTTGACCAAAACTGCTTCTAAGCATTCCTCAAAATTCTTCATAAGTTCCAAACTCCAATTCACTCCAATTATGCATCAAAAGTTGCTCCTAAAGTACTACTCCTCTTGAATTATCTAAAAATGACATAAAACATGAGCAGTACGGGAATTCTAACAATAACATGAGCTGAACATTATTTGAACTAATGCACATGAAATGACATAAAATTTGATGTTATACGCTAATAAAAACTACCTTAAAAGATGCATAAATTGGCATCTATCACTCCCCAACCCGAAGTGCCAGCTTTGACTCTCTAATGTCTACCAAGGCCCGCACGGTGCTAAGAAATTGTCTCCTAAGAATAATAGGGACTTGATTTTCCTCTTCCATGTTGAGAGCTAGAAAATCTACAGGAAATAAAAACTTGTCAATCTTAACAAAAAGATCTTCAGATATACCTCTCAGGAATGTCACCGTCTTATTGGCTAAATAAATGGCCATTTCGATTGGTCTTGGCTTTGGGAGATTCAACTTCTTGTAGAATGAATAGGGCGTTAAATTCACATTAGCTTCCAAATTGGAAAGAGTGTGACTTCTAGCTAGATTCCCAAATTGACAAGGAAGTATCAAGCTTCCCAAATCTCCCATCCTTTTTCTTAGTTTGTTAAGCATCGCATCTGAGCAATTCTCTTTAAATAATCATATTTGAAGCCTCCTCTATTTTCTTTCATTTTGTGAGAAGATCCTTTAGGAATTTTGCATACTTTGGCATTTGTGCAATGGATTCTATGAATGGAATATTGATTTGAAGGGCTTTGATGTACTCTAGAAACTTCTTGTAATCCTCCGCTTGTTTGTCTTACTAGGCTTAGCTTGGATATGGTACAGGTTCCTTATAAACTTTGACCGATGTTTATTTTTTCTCTTAGAAAGTTGGCCAAGCCGTGGAAGTTTAGTCGCCAAGGCGTGGCTGTTGGACAATCTTTTTTTCTCGGTTGTCTTCTTCCTGCTGCTACACACTAGAGGAACTATCACTAGCCAAAAGAATTAAAGGGTTAATAATCTTAACACTTCTAGTTGTTACGAACTTGACCTTAGCTTTCAGGTTTGGTTTCGTGTTGCTTGGAAGTGTTCCTAGAAGATCCCAATCCTTGGTTAAATGAAGCATACTACAATTTTCACACCCCACTTGAATAACATGAATGGACTGACCTATTTGTGATTCCATTCTCGTCAAGATCACAATCCTTGGCCAAAAAAGGCCTACAACAATTATCACACCCCACTTGAATAGCATGCATGGGTTGACCCATTTTGGTGATCCTCCTGTCCATGTTATCGATTTTTTCCAATACCGCCACTAGTTTCCTCCATCTAAACTCCCTTTGGCTCTTGTAACATCTTCATGAGGGTTATGGTATTCTCGTGAATGCTTTGCGAATTCTTTAATTAGTGCCTTGAATGGTCCTTGAGAGTCAAGGAGTTGCCTTGCAGTCACGATTATCCCATTATAAAAGATAGACACTTCTTGTTGCACATTCAGGTTGTGTTGGGGGCAATTCCTTAGCATTCCTTTATACCTCTCCCATGCTTCATACAAAGACTCACCATCATGTTATTCGAAGTTTTCTATCTTCTTCTTGAGTTTGGCTATCTTTGAAGGTGGGCAGAATTGCTCAATGAAAGCATTTGGAAGATTGGTCATGGTTATCATCGTTCTAGGTTATTAGTGACTTTAGCCGAATTTTAGCCTATCCAGTAAATGTCATTGGAAGCATTCATAGTAGCATCGCATATCGTGAGACATTCAAAACATTGATGTAGTTTGGAATATCCAACACCTCATCAATGTGTCAAAATGCATCTTCGTGGTCCTTCCCGAAAATTAGAATATCCTTGAGCATCAAGAGGATGTGTCTCTTGAGCTCAAAGCTTGTTGCAACTTGAATTTTTGGTGGAACAAGACCCTCTTTGCTGTCATCATGCATCCTCTTATTGGATTCCTCCATCATCATTCTTGTAATGTCCTCCACCTCTTCTACCTCACTCTTGATTTCATATCCTAAATCATCATTGGTTTCCATTTCTAGACCGTACCCGATTCCTTTCTTGTCGAGAGTCTTCTCAAAGCTTTTGAATTTGTATGTTTAAAACATTCAACTCGATTCCCCAACCTTTATATCTTTCCTTTTGTGAAATGCATATTTGGGATCTTCAAGAGGCGGCATTGTTGGAAATCTTGATCCTCGGGTCATATATCACCGAAAAAAACAAAAAATAAACACATAAAACAAATAAACAGAAAATTGTTTGAAAAGTGTCCATGGCATGGACAATCGAGTCCATGACATGGCAAACTGAAAAACAGAAAAATAAAAATAGAAAACTAAATTTGTATGAAATAAATTTCACAAAAATTATCTATAAAAAATATCCGAATAAATTAACTATACTGAAACCGTTCGCCGACAACGACAGCAAAAACTTGACATGCAATTTATATACTAGTCCTTAATTTATAAACCAAACAATCTAAGCTAGCTAAATGTGATACGCAGTGTACGTAATCGAACAATAGTACAGTAAGAAAGTATGGTGTTGAATACATGGGGAATGAGAATAATTAACAGCTAAATCTACACTAAAAGTTAACTAATTTAAAAGAAAATAATTTGGGTTTTTTTTTCTAGTTTTGCAAGTCCATCTTATTTAAAAACAATTAACATAATAACAAATTAACTACCAAAATGCAATAAAAATTAAGTTTCAAGACAAGATATTAAAGAAACTTCCGTTTATATACGATTCACTTACTTATATGGTTGATTTCTTGGAATGTGCAATGGAATGAGCTGTTGCTTGTCGATTCCTGAGATGATTAGAATTTATGATGAAAAGACTAATCCTTTAGCAAAACAAGTTTATTTATTCATTGATTAAGTGGACAAACAAACAAGGACACTAGCGTTAAGTACGAATTAAGCTAGACTTGAAGTTTAGATTGAAATTTATGGATAATAACATCAGTTCAATACATGAATGATCATCAAATTTTAGCTTTCACAATAATTTATCAACTTTTCTTTTTAACCCTAGGTTTATGATCAAAAGACTAGTTTTATAACTTTGATGATCACAAATTCATACGATACAAGCTTACAAAATAGAATGATCATCTAATGTCAATAAAACTCAGCAATAAAAAGAAAAAGTACTTATCATTAGCATAAAAGGTTCTTTATCAAGCTATCATAACAGAAAGCAAATAGCAACAATCCATAATCCAATAAATCAACACATAGTCTTTAAGATCCTCTACTCTAAACAGAATCTGGGGCTTTTATCCTATAACTACTGGAAAAAAAAAACAATTAACAACTAAGTACACTTTCCAAACCATAATGAAAACCAAAGTAAACAAATGTTTAGAAGTAATGTTGTCTTAAGATCTCTTCAATTCCAAGCTCTTAACGAAATCAGATCTACAAAAGCCTCCTAGCACGTGTCTGGTGTTCAAAAATTGAGAATCACTTGAAGCATAAGATAGGGTTGAAGGCAGAACCACAGTATATATAGTTTCCAAAAATTGCTCCCCACGTCGTCGCAAATAGGCTCCACAACATGGCGTTCATTAAACACGCGTATTCTCCAAGTCAACAATCATGGTCACAAATCTTCCTCTAGCCATGGTGTGGAAGTAGATCTCTATGCCGTGGGGATTCAGAATCCTTAGAACATTGACCATGGTTGAATCGATCCAATTTTTCCTGCTTCCAGCCCCCATATTTCACTTTCTTTTAATCCCAAGAATGTCTTCATTGCTAAAAAACATATTTTAAACATATTAAGCACCTTTTGTCCTAAAATAATCACGGTTGTAGCTAAAAATGTTAAGATAATGCACCAAATATATGAATAAATATGGAAATATCGCATGCTAGAATCCTTCTTTGGAGAGATGCTTTTGTGCCTATCATGTGGAATATTACAGATGTATGATAGTGTGTAGGCTAAGGATCTTTTAGGAGCTACATGATATAATTTCCTGATAGTTATGATGCCTTATTTCCTGATGGACTTGCCCGATATTAACTAACTATTAAGCAATTGCATTAGGTTACATGCCACAAAGGTTAAATTGTTTTACAATGCTTAATTTGGCTCTATTGCGTAGCTCCTATTTGAGTCCAACATTTGTAGTGCACAATCTTTCAATCAAAAACAATTTAATTTTGTTGCATCTAATTTTATTTGTAAGATAGTTAGTTGACATTGATAGAAGTTTCTTCTATGGATTATAGCATCTTGTGGTGGAATTCCTAGTGAGCTATGAATGATGTTAGAATGTGGTAACGTGGTTACATGTGTACGAGGAAATCCTAGAAGGAGAGTCTAGGAAGGTTAGTGGTGTGCACTTGTGTGAACACATGTATAATAGATTAGAACATTCTGTAGTGGTCGGTGTAGTCACTTAGAAGCCTTGAGACAATTCTTAGGATGAGTATGGATAAGAGTCGAATGTAGTATGTGCCCGTATTACAAGAATCACACGATCCATACGGGGATCAGGAAGAGTCAAAGGATTTCAAAGGAAATTCTTGTAGTTAGATAGTATGGGTTGGCACAATGATTATTTGTAGTATTTGTAAGGTCAAACCTTATAATCTAGTGAATCAAACTGTCTTGACGCTGATTCATTTTTGTCAGCATATCGGCCGCTGGCTAGAGGTTGCAACAGGGTCAAGATTTGTTATATTTGTGATAAGATCTTTTATTTATATATTTTATATTATCATTTGTTAAGTTATTCAAATCCCTGATTTGTAGGGATTTCACTCTAGAATAGTCTTCCCTAGTATATAAATTACACTAGGGTTCCTTATATAAAATAAGTCTGGTGCAATCTCTTTGTGAGAAGTTCGTAATCAAATATTAGTTATTGATTAATTTGTATTCTTTATTCCTTGGTATTTTGTTATTATGACCCTTCAATTGGTATCATAGCAGGTTTTGTTTTATCAAGAAGTGGCATCATCCTATGGATCATCTAAACCTATTACTAGTTCTACATTGGCCAAAAATATTTGTAACACCTTTTTTTCAGTTATGAACTTAAATTATTATTTTGAGATTTATGGGTGGCCATGACATGGTGAAGGCATCACCACGACATGCACTATCATTTAATGTGTGCCGATCATTAAGGTCACAATAACGTGGTCATGTATTGGCCACGACATGGCAAAGTCTTTTTAGAGAAACCCTAACTTTTGGGCCTTTAGACCTATCAATGGATGTGATGGGTAAGATTTCATCTATCCTTAGACTGTATCACTCTCCAAACTCAAAAACCTAAACCATAGCCACCGATTGAAGTTCTTGAATGATTTTCGTGTTTTGTGGTCTTGGAAGGAAGAAGGAACTGTTATGTATAGAACAAGCAAACTACTCATCCCTACTCTTTTTGTCCATCTTCTGGACCACTTATGAGTTCTCAAGTTCTCATTTTGGTGATGTCTTCCTTATAAATCTAGGTTGATTGGTATGTTTTGGTCCATATTTATGTTTTGGATTGTTGATAGAGATAATGCTTGAAACTTTATGGCTTACCTTGGTCCCTTGGTTATTATATCTTGTAGATCTAGGAGTTGGAATAATTTTGGTAGCCATAAGTGAGTTTTAGGTCATTTTTATACTATTTTGACATGATTTGGGGAGGGACATGCATGGGTCATGCATATACATGAAGTTTGGATTTTTATGGACATTTAGGGTCCCAAGAGGCTTACTGGAAAGTTTAAGCAAGTAGCGTTTTCGTATTTGTCACAACTATGAATTTGATGCCTTGTAAACATTAAACAATGATAATAAATGTGAACCAACAATGTGAAAGCATGTATGATGCTTACTCAATAACAACAAAACACCCATCAAACGCTTTTTAAGAGCACATCAAATAGTCAACAAAAGATTGGAAGCCCTAAAAATCCCGGTTTAAGTCCATTTTGGACTAGGATTTCCTTATTGGACCTATTGGACCAATAAGCTTCCAATTTAATTATCTTGAAACATAGAACTCTCCAATGGTCCCTAATTGGACCCATATACATGAAACTTAATATTTTGGGCCTTGTAAGCCTAAAATGAACTAGGTTACCTTTAATGGGCCTTATTGGACCATAATAAATTTAAATTAGCCCTAATAGGTCATAAAAATCATTCTTTGATTTGTGTTAGGCCAAAAATCATCTAACTTAACCATAAAATGGGCTTAAGCATACAAGGCCCAATTATTTTTCCTTCCCCTCTCCATTCTTGGCCCAAACCACAAAAGAAAGGAAGGGTTGACTTCCATTGCCACCTCTTTATTATCCTTAGGACTTCCATGCTTATAACTCATACTTCCATGCAACCATTTCATCAAAGTATCTCTTCCCCTCTCTCTTTCTATCATCGGCCGAACACAACACAAACACACACACACACACCTCACCAAAAATTCTCTCTAAACCACTCTCAAGATCATCTTCTTCTCCTTTGAAGATCTCGAAATTTTGGCTTAAAATCTAAGGATTTTCATCAAGTAGTTCACATCTTTGGTAAGTTATTTCTTTGATTCATAACATATCTTCTTCATTTTACCAACAATCTCCCTTATCTCATACAAAATCATGATCACTCTCTTAGAAATCATATAAGTTCAAGATTTACCAAGAGGACTTGCTAGGATCGAAACTTTCTTCATTTTCTCTCTTCAAAACCGAAACTATAACTCAAGGTGAGCTTCATAGCCCTCTCTTTTCGGTTTTCATGTGTTTTATGGTGGAGAATACAAGAAAATGTGTAGATCTATGTGTATGTGTATGCTATGTGTGATTTTATGCATGTATGTTTATTTTTATGTGTTTTTGTGATAAACATGTAACTAAAAAGGGGCGAATCTCGAGATCTATGATATGAGAAGAGAAAAAAACATAATCTAAGTTATTTTACACTAAACAAGTCAAGACTAATAACTTATAAGATTATGATACACATATTTCAACATAAAAACCCATTTTTGGCCTTAAAATGTCAAATATACAAAACTAGGGTTAAAAATGGTCAACTCACGGTTTCTTAAGGGCCAAAAGAGACAAAACAGTTTCCATAATTGTTTTTCTGAATAATAAAATTTTCAAAGGACTTGAAATGTAAATATTTAGCTTAATGGGCTAATTTTGGGCTTTTTGGCCCAATAAGCCTAAAATTGCGAAAAATGACAATTTAAGGGGATGAAATAAAACTTTCTTCAAAACAGGGGATAAATAGCATAATAAAACTATTTCAAGGTTCAAAAATGCTTTTCACTACCAAAAAGGATAAAAAAATGTAAAGTTTTTCGATTTTGGGCCAAAACTGTAAAAGTTGCGAAAAATGGGGTTTTAACTGAGAAATACCATTCTGGAAGGGCTGAATCTGTTAACAAAATAAATTTTGGGTTAAAACTGTCTTTTCAACAAATTTATGATGCAAAAGTGTCAAGAAAATGTTTTAAGGATTAAAAATAAAATTCTTTTATATAAATGACTAAAATTGTTATTTTTATAAAAAGAAAGGTAGTGAAAAGGTCAAACTTCTACTTTTAAACAAATTAATTCATTAAGTCAAAATACAAAACCACGACTACCGACAAAACGGAAAACAAATACATGTTTAACTCCAAAAATCGTTATAAACAAATCGATTCGGTCTCGAATCAATACAAAAACAACAACCGTTAAATCAAGCACTTCAATAGATACGCGATAACTACGATGAGTAAACTTACAAACTTTGGGCTTGAGAGTTTCAAATCATGCTTGTTGGATCTTGCAAGTCCATCAAAATGATCTTTGGGCCCAAAGGGATAACGCTTATATGTTATTGGGTCACCTATGACCCAATTCCGTGTAAAAGGACTTTCAATAGCTTTTATGTGCTATTGGGCCCTAGTGGACCATTAGTAAGGCTAGTAAGGTCAAAGTAATCAAATGCGAGTTGGACCATCGTGTCTTTCGCATCCCCGACAGCCTAAGGTACTTATGATAGTAGAAGGACATAGTGCTCCTCTTCTCTTCGTTCGCTAAGGCTTATGCGAAATCAAAGTAGACGGAATTAGGACGATATTCAATGTGTAGTAATCAATATTCATTCGATATGACGATACAAAAATTAGTAATCACGAATACATTTCGACATTAGAAAACATCGGGTTTTCCGGGGAATTCAATACTACTCGCTCGAAATTTCTATAACTATAATACAAAATACCCTTCATATATATGTTTTTGAAATCATTCATGCATCAACTTATGGATCTACACACTTTGATAAACAAAAGTCTTTTCAGAAAATATCAGATTTGTGATGTTTATGTTATGATTCATGTATATTCATTGTGATGATATTCAATTAAAGTCACGCGAGCCCACGGACGTTTCCGCCGTCTGGTTTGGGGTGTGACAGTATTAAGGACTCAACCCATTAAAATATCCAAGTGCGGTAGCCACGACATGGTTGTATGAATGTCATGACGTGGTGTTGGAAAATATCACGATTGTTTTACCTGGATACCGCCACAACATGGTGGCATGTCTAACACAACATGGTGGTTGTTTTCTATCGCGGAAGGGATGGATGGCCACGACGTGGTAGTCACCTGAGTTGACTTTGACCGTTAACTTTTGACATAGTTGAATTTTAGCCAAATTGCTAGTTTTAGAAGGTAAACTAAGGGTTTACCTTTTGTGACTCAATAGGTGGTGTGTACCTCCCACTTCTTGACTGTGTGAGATGGTTAGCTGTCGATTATGTTTGTGAGGTTAAACTTGTATGTAAGACATGGGAGGACTATGGAAGACTATGGGAGAACCATAGCAATGAAGACCGTCAGAGGATTGTAATAGTGAGTAATTGTAGGACAGTAGGAGGACCAAAGCATTCACATGTTATGTATGTTATCCATGATATGTAGCATTTTGGGGAACACGCTAAGCTTTGTGCTTATAGTTTTATATTTAAATGTTTTAGATACTTCTGGTTTGAAAGGGAAGGCCCCGGTGTGATTGCATCATATCCACTTGAGATTTAACACTTATGATTTTGTTATTACTCTGATGTTGTTTTGAAACACCATTCAATACTTGACTATCTTTTGGAAGTAATGAATGAATGATTTGGATGACTTAAAAAATAAAAATTTTACCGTTTATTTTGGGACATTACAAGTTGGTATTAGAGCCTTGGTTTGAGGGATTCAGAAATGCTCTCGGGTGTGTCTGAACTTAAACTGTGGAATTAATAAAATTTTTTAAAAGAAAAATGATTTTCCAAAAAGGTTTTTATAAAAAAAAAGGGTTATGATTCAATCAATCAGTTGAGCTCAAGTAAATAATTCTCAAAATACCCATACATGAATGTAGTGCTTTAGTATGCCATTATTGGAGTTACATGTATGCTAGCGGATAAGATAAGGATCCCTTCAGGAATTGCATGAAAGAATTGCCTGATATTTGTGATGCCTTATATCCTAGGGAATTGTTTGTTATTTGTTACATGATGTTATTTGCTAAGTGTATGTGTTAGACTTGTATACGATTAGGATTATATAGCCTTAGAATGATTGATTTAGCATTATCTTCCGTTCATTGTTTGGTTATGGGCTTAGGGTAGAATCATTTATCTGACGGTCTATTTAGTCTTGTAGTGTGTACAACCTGCGATGATATTAGAGATTCCTTGCAATGTAGGAGCAAGTAAGACGCGAATTCCGAGGAGAGCCTAGGAGCTTTTATAGTATGTTGTGTATGTTTTTTTAGCATAAGGCTTATGAGAGTTTCCATAGTGGAGTGACTTAGAGGATTCAAAATGATTCTTGAGGAAAGTATGAATAAGTGTGGAAGGTAGTATTAGGCCCGCACAACTGGAAGAACATGATCTATGCTCGAATCAAGGAAAGACATGGAAATTATAAGGAGCTTAGAATGTGATAGATTCTTTGGATATGTTCTAATCTTATGTATTGTTTCCTTCTAAGTATGGTGGGGACTATCTAAGGTTCCGGTTCAGGTGTTGAAGTTGAACCAATTGATGAGAGGATATGTGAGTTTATCACGTCAAAGATCATGCATCGTATCTTAGATGCAAAACTGTCACACCCCCAAACCAGGATGGCGGAAACGTTCGAGGGTGGATAATTTTCATGTATTGTATAATAACAATTAAGTAATAGTAAAGAAAGCAAACATAACCATCGTATAGATATTTGAAAAAAGTTACATCATTGTAAGTGTTACATGTTTCAAAAGTCAATTACAATATGATGACAAAAGATTTGTTTGACACCTTAGCACCCTATCCTCCAAAGTTGTTGGTTACATGTTTTACTGATTCCCTGAGAATATAAGTTGTTTGAAAAAGTGTCAACAATTAAGTTGGTGAATTCATAAGCATTTTTGTATTAAAATTCTGTCATTTGTTCTTTAATAATGTACATATGTTTCTCCCAGAAAATCTTATATTTTCTGTTATAATGAATTGTAATCTTAATACCTTAAAACCAAAATGTGTAAATGTTGTTGTACGCTGAAATAGTATAATGTAGTTTTATTATTGAATAAAACCATATGAAAATGAATGTTACTTGAAAATGTAAGTTTCACTATACTGGAATATAGTATTCTGTAATTGTACTGTAAAATATCGTATTATAGTTTTATTATTTAATAAAACTATTTGAAGTTGTTTACGTATTCGTACAATAATCGTATTGTGAATACCAAATTATGAGTTATTATAACCATGATTGATGACCTAATTTGGCCTGAATATAACGTTCTCCAGGCATCGGAATTGGTATGACATTTATCACCCCAGGTTTGTCGGCCTAACTGTAGATAAGAGTTTAGGTGTGTGATTGTCAGTCCTGTATAGATCTATACACATGTGTCACACTCTCCTTCCAGGAGAGTCTGGTTATAATTTCAGGGCTTAGTTGGTAATTAAATAAGTACTTCATCCAAAGAAAAAAAGCAACATAAGGAAGAAATTATCAGGTTTGTGTTGTTTCTAAATGTTCTTCTCTATCTATTGACATACTTCCTAAGATAATCTTCCTTTGAGAGATTTAAAAATTTATGGATTTTTGATGCCCTTTTTGGATCTCTCATTCTAGGTTTTCAACATCGGTTAATACGGGAAGATAATTTTCATCATTCTTGACAATAAAAAGATTCAAAGCAGAAAGATCTTGGAATTTACATCACATATTATGTGTTTTGGTTACATCACAAACTGTGAAATCTATCTGGAAATGTTTTTTGGTGCCATTTTGGCTGGCTATTTTTTAGTGTTGTTTTGTGTTATTTTTGGGGCGGTTTTGTATTCTTCCTGGACAAGTTTGTTGGTGCGGTTTTGTCTATTTTTTGGGGTGGTTTTAGAACCGCACATTTAAATAAGAGCATTTTTTGATGCGATATTTGTTGGTACGATTCAATAACCGCACTAATTAATCATTTTAACCGCCTCAACAAATGCTTTCTGTACTAGTGAGTGGTAATATATGATTAGGATTAATTTTGGCAGCTATCTATAGAATTCATCGACACCACGACTCGCTAATGGCTTTGTTGCAGCGTGGAATCTAGAATTTGTAAGGTATAGAAACTCATCATCAGTTCGCAAATAAATTTACTCTTCAACAGGACGCGGTACCCTTTTAAAGAGGCGTGGTGCGGCGCACTTGAATTAAAATTCAACATGTTTTTTCAGTTTTTTCTTTTCCAACTCTCTTTTTCAATGTTTTTATTTCGTTTTCGCTCCAGCAACATAATTATATTTGTTAAATAATAATTTAAAACTTTAACACTTTTTGTTCCAAAAAAAATATGAAAACATAACATAAAGTAATAAGATAACATAAAATAATATGAAAACATCGGAAATATATTATTTAAAATAGACGTTAACTAGTATCTAGAATTCTTACCTAATTAATTGGGATTCCTACTGGTTCCTCTTTCTTCAATAATATATGCCTTTTCCTGTTCGAAAACAAAAACATCAAAACAAGGATACATCATCATAAGTCATAACAGTTGTAAAATTTCAATTATTAAATATTAATTTTTTATGAGAGTATGATATCATATAGTTGAATAAACCAGAAAGAATAAAATAATAAATGACATCTACGCCAATAAACAAGTGCTAACTTCTTAAGTACAACATTTGTAAAATAAAAGGCAAGGACACACTTATGCCACATACCTTTGCTAAACTTGTAATTGAAAACTAACAAAGTGCTTTCGAATGGCACGAGCTGCACGTGAATTCATCTTCCAAGAATTTTATTGCTTGATAAAATTCTATGATTTTTATTTTATTTATTCCAACTAGCAACAATACTTATCGAGTCATGTAAAGTGTGAACTCATTAGCAACTATATATTCGTTAATTAAGTTATATCTTATTATACTAAAAAATATTGTTGTAGTTGTAACGAAAATGCGTGTGTTAGTTTGAGGAGAATGTAATTTCTAAGATGATGTAAATTTCACTTTTATAATGCAACAGGATATGCCTAGCTAGTTTAGTTACCATTATATAAATATACCAACTTATTATCCTAACTTCCCATTCTTTTTATCTTCAAAACACTATTACCCATAACTGAAAAAGAAAGCAAAGATGCAAGCTTTATCCCCTCTCTTCTCAAGTAACTTCGCATGGCCCTCTGAGGATCTCATACCGAATCATTTTCAACTTGATGGCAATGATCTTTCTATTGATGTTGAAGCCAATTCATATAAATCTTTTCTTGGTTTTCATACATATGAAGATATCCAGCATGATTTTTCTAATGAAAATTCTAATTCTTCTGGAGGGCTTGTGAATGACGATTACGCTAATCCTTTGATGGTGGTGAAGAAGCTCAATCATAATGCCAGTGAAAGACATCGTCGTAAGAGGGTGAACGACTTGTATGCTTTCATTCGTTCACTACTACCGATTTCCACTGATCAAAAGGTACTTACACATTTAACTTGTTCAAATGTTAGTGAGAAAATCAGTCCAAAAAATGTATAATTCTCACATGTGCAAACACATGACTAACATTTAAGCTGTATATAAATCAGCTCTTGTAAGTACTTAATGTTTCAGTGGGCCCAGCCTTATAATATTTCTCTTTTGACACAGAAAAAAGTAAGTATCCCTGGAACAGTATCGCGTGCACTGAAGTACATACCAGAACTACAAAAGGAAGTAGAGACATTAATACGTAAAAAGGAAAAGCTTTCATCGTATTCATCATCAAAAGCTTACTTGACGGAAGAAGGCATGAAGAACAAAATGGGTAAAGATGCAAAAATTGAAACAAATTCATCATTTGTTTCTTCTGTAAGAGTTTTAGGAGCCAAAGAAGCTGTCATACAACTGATTTCTTCAAAGGATCATATGCACAAGAGGAAGGAGATTGGCTTCTTGTCAACGGTTTTGAAATACTTAGAGGAGGAAGAAGATGGGTTTGTTTTGCTGAATTCAACGACCTTCAAATCGTTGGGGGAAGGGATGTTATTTAGCACTCTACATATTCAGGTACATAACAGTGATCTCTTTAATCTTACAATAGAGTGAAAAAATATCTTCTCTTAAAGCGACCTCAATTCTAAATTAAAATACGTAGGGAATCTTCTCAAGATACAATTGTCATAGATCTGTTGTTGGCCACAATATAACAATCGGTTATTTCAATATTAATTTCAGAATTAACTAATATTTTATTGAAATAGTCATATTAATACAACATTGTGTTGAACAGGTGCAAGGTGATAATAACATAGACGCTGGAAGGCTGAAAGAGAAGCTCTGCTCTTTCTACCAACAATCAGATTGAGTTTTACTCCAGTTAGAATGCATTGTCTACATATCTAGTAATCAGCAAGCTTTAGTTTTTGATATATCAGTTATATAGCGTTCAACAAAATAGATCATTGAGAATGTATATTAAAGCCTAACCATTTGTAAATACTAGATAATCAAATGTGAATGATAGTAAGAAAATTGTTACCATTCCTTCATGCTTTGCAAGGTTACGTGAATTTACTTCTTATCCGATTCCTATGCTTCCATGAATTAGTTAATAACGCAATTCTAACGAAATATGTAGCGAAAATGGTTGACACTTCTAGTCCCGCTATGTCCAAAAAAGTATATAATAGAGTGAGGGCAAAAGTGATTTCATTCTCATTCACGTGAATATAAATATGTTAAAATATTTACACTTGACAACCTCTAAAATACAAATAACACAAATTATCACAAAATAATCGTTAGTCTATAGTTTAAGGAGGAGGTTGACGAATGCTTAGACTATAACATAAATCACTGAATAGGACACAAGGTAGGCCTTCTGTAAAAATGTTAGCAAACTGATATCTTGAGGGTACATGTGCCACTCGAATCTGTCCTTTTTGAACTTTCTCCTAAACGGAATGTATATTGAACTCAATGAGCTTGGTACGTTGATGCGTAATCGGATTTTGAGATAGATAAATGGTGCTTCCATTATCGCAATAAACCAAAGATGTGTGTCAAGGTGGTAGAACAAGCTCTAAAACCAGATTAGGTATCCAAACTCCATAGCTCCCATAGCATATTGTGTACACACAATAGCTTGATGCTACTTTTCTCCATGTTACTCTTCCAATGAATGTCCATAACGTTGTAAAAGTAGCTATACCTTCCCAATCCATCAAGTTTAATGTCCCATTCGTTTCGTATTTTTAACCACACTACCTTTAAAAATGGATATTCAAAGAAAACATGATTTGTACTCTCAACTTGTCGGTCAGGTCACAAATAGAGCATATGACATGATCCAATTATATTCCAATTTTGTTAAAGTTAACTTTTTTCGATTATCCAAGAAACGAGTCAATTGAAAATGTTAACCTTCAATTTACTTGGGGTAAGTTTTGAGCACCTAGTTCTTTCATGGAAATTCTCTAGGAATTTGCTATCTATGAGACTTACGCATGTTCTCTATTTCATGCCTACTACACACCTTTCTTATCTATGTCCAACCAATGTAGCATTTTGAAAGTGATCAAAAACCGAGTAACCAAGGTTTGTTATCTTTGTGATAAGATCTTTTATTTGTATATTTTA
The DNA here is from genome assembly GCF_002870075.4 of Lactuca sativa. NCBI lineage: Eukaryota > Viridiplantae > Streptophyta > Magnoliopsida > Asterales > Asteraceae > Lactuca > Lactuca sativa. The sequence continues at coordinate 325,914,910 of NC_056627.2, read as the reverse complement.
TAGTATCATTTGTTAAGTTATTCAAATCCCTGATTTGTAGGGATTTCACTCTAGAATAGTCTTCCCTAGTATATAAATTACACTAGGGTTCCTTATATAAAATAAGTCACTTGGTGCATTCTCGTTGTGAGAAGTTCTTAATCAAATATTAGTTTTTGATTAATTTGTGTTCTTTATTGACTGGTATTTTGTTATTATGACCCTTCAATTGGTGTCATAGCAGGTTTTGTTTTATCAAGAAGTGACATCATCCTATGGATCTTCTAAACATTGGCCAAAAATATTTGTAACACCTTTTTTCAGTTATGAACTTAAATTATTATTTTGGGATTTATGGGTGGCCATGACATGGTGAAGGCATCACCACGACATGCACTATTGTGTAATGTGTGTCGATCATTAAGTTCATAATAACATGGTCATGTATTGGCCACGACATGGAGACGTCTTTTTGGAGAAACCCTAACTTTTGGGCCTTTAGCCCTATTTAATGGTAGTGATGGCTAAGATTTTGTCTATCCTTAGACTGTATCACCCTCCAAACTTAAAAACCTAAACCATAGCCTCCCACTAAAGTTCTTGAATCATTTTGGTGTTTTGTGGTCCTGGAAGGAAGAAGGAACTGTTATGTATAGACCAAGCAAGCTACTCATCCCTATTCTTTTTGTCCATCTTTTGGACCACTTGTGAGTTCTCAAGTTCTCATCTTAGTGATGTCTTCCTTATAAATCTAGGTTGATTGGTATGTTTTGGTCCATATTTATGTTTTGTATTGTTGATAGAGATAAAGCTTGAAACTTTATGGCTCACCTTGGTCCCTTGGTCATTATATCTTGTAGATCTAGGAGGTTGTATAATTTTGGTAGCCATAAGTGAGTTTTAGGTCATTTTTATCCTATTTTGACCTAATTTGGGGAGGGACATGCATGGGTCATGCATATACATAAATTTTGGATTTTTATGGACTTTTAGGGTCCCAAGAAGCTTACTTGAAAGTTTAAGCAAGTAGCATTTTCGTATTAAGGACTCAACCCATTAAGATGTCCAAGTGCGGTAGCCACGTCGTGGTTGTATGAATGCCATGACGTGGTCCTCGAAAATATCACGATTGTTTTACCTGGACACCGCCACAGCATGGTGGCATGTCTAACACAACATAGTGGTTGTTTTTTATCGCAACAGGGATGGATGGCCACGACGTGGTAGTCACCTGAGTTGACTTTGACTGTTAACTTTTGACATAGTTGAATTTTAGCCAAATTTCTAGTTTTAGAAGATAGACTAAGGGTTTACCTTTTGTGATTCAATAGGTGGTGTGTAGCTCCCACTTCTTGACTGTGTGAGATGGTTAGTTGTCGATTATGTTTGTGAGGTGAAACTTGTATATAACACTAGGGATGACTATGACAGTCGTATGGAAGACATGGGAGGATTATGGTAGCCGTATGGAAGACTATGGGAGAACCATAGCAATGAAGACCGTAGGAGGATTGTAATAGTGAGTAATTGTAGGACAATGGGAGGACCAAAGCATTCACATGTTATGTATGTTATCCATGATATGTAGCATTTTGGGGAACACGTTAAGCTTTGTGCTTATAGTTTTATATTTAAATGTTTTAGATAGTTTTGGTTTGAAAGGGAAGGCTCTGGCGTGATTGCATCATATCCACTTGAGATTTAACACTTATGATTTTGTTATTACTCTGATGTTGAGTTGCAACACCTCTCAATACTTTGACTATCTTTTGGAAGTAATGAATGAATGATTTGGACGATTTAAAAATGAAAAATTTTACCTTTTATTTTGGGACACGACAAGGTGGTATCAGAGCTTTGGTTTGAGGGATTCATAAATACTCTCAGGTGTGTCTAAACTTAAACTGTGGAATTAATAAAATCTTTTAAAAGAAAAATGATTTTCCAAAAGGGTTTTTATTAAAAAAGGATTATGATTAAATCAATCAGCCAAGCTCAAGTAAATAATTCTCAAAATACCCATACATGAATGTAATGCTTTAGTATGCCATTACTGGAGTTACATGTATGCTAGTGGATAGGATAAGGATCCCTTCAGGAATTGCACGAAAGAATTGTCTGACATTTGTAATGCCTTATATCCTAGGGAATTGTCTGTTATTTGCTACTTGATGTCTCAATAGATGATGTTAATTGCTAAGTGTATGTGTTAGACTTGTATACAATTAGGATTATATAGCCTTAGAATGATTGATTTAGCCTTATATTCCGTTCATTGTTTGATTATAGGCTTAGCGTAGAATCATTTATCTGACAATCTATTTAGTCTTGTAGTGTGTACAACCTGTCGTGCTAGTAGAGATTCCTTGCAATGTTAGAGCAAGTAAGATAAGAATTCCTAGGAGAGCCTAGGAAGTTTTGTAGTATGTTGTGTATGTTTTTTAGCATAGGGCTTATGAGAGTTTCCATAGTGGAGTGACTTAGAGGATTCAAAATGATTCTTGAGGAAAGTACTGATAAGTGTGGAAGGTAGTATTGGGCCCGTACAACTGGAAGAACATGATCTATGCTCGAATCAAGGAAAGACATGGAAATTATGAGGAACTTAGAGTGGGATAGATTCTTTGGGTATGTTCTAATCTTTTGTACTGTTTCCTTTTAAGTATGGTGGGGTAGGGGTGAGCATGGGTCGGTTTGGGTCAGTTTTGACCTAAAACCGAACCCAACTCAATAAAATCGGTTTTCAAAAAAATAAAAATCGAACCAAGAACCCAAACCGTCAGTTCGGTTTCTCGGTTTTTAGTTTCTTCATGGGTTGGTTCCGGGTTTAAACCTGAACCCAATGTTAATCCCAAATAAACTGATTTGAGGCATGATAGAAGTTGACGATTCCATATATTAAGGGTGAAACATGCGCAACTTTCGTACAACCTTCGATGTGGGATAGATCAAACTGCAAATTAAAACAGAAAATTGGGGAAAATTTTGGCAAGCAGGGAGATTTGAACCCTTGACATCTGGTTCATGGGGAAAACGCTCAACCGCTAGGCCAAGAGGGTGTTTGTATATCCAATTCACGCCTCAGATATATATATATATATATATATATATATATATATATATATATATATATATATATATATATATATATATATATATATATTCATATGATTACATATACAAAAATATGGCAGTCAACCGTTGAGTCGATTTCTCGGGTTGGGTTGGTCGATTTCTGGGCAAAAACCGAAACCGAACCTGATTTTTCGGTTTTTAAAAATTTGAAACCCTAACCTTTGGTTTTGCTTCGGTTTCGGTTTCGTCGGTTTTGGTTGGTTTCCCGGTTTCTTGGTTCGGGTTTGCTCACCTCTATGGTGGGGACTATCCAAGGTTCCAGTTCTGGTTTCAGTTCAAGTGCTGAAGTCGAACCAATTGATGAGAGGATACGTGAGTTTATCACATCAAAGATCATGCGTCGTATCTTAGATGCAAAACTGTCAGACCCCCAAACCAGGATGGCGGAAACGTTCGGGGGTGGATGAATTTCTTGTATTGTATCATAACAATTGAGTAATAGTAAAGAAAGCAAACATAACGATCATATAGATATTTGAAAAAAGTTACATCATTGTAAGTGTTAAATGTTTCAAAAGTCAATTACAATATGATGACAAAAGATTTGTTTGACACCTTAGCACCCCATCCTCAAAAGTTATTAGTTAAATATTTTACTGATTCCCCGAGAATACAAGTTGTTTGAAAAAGTGTCAACAATTAAGTTGGTGAATTCATCAAAAATTTTGTATTAAAAATCTGTCATTTGTTCTTTGAAAATGTTCAGATGTTTCTCCCAGAAAATCTTATATTTTCTGTTATAATGAATTGTAATCTTAATACCTTAAAACCAAAATGTTTAAATGTTGTTATACACTAAAATAGTATAATGTAGTTTTATTATTAAATAAAACCATATGAAAATGAATGTTACTTGAAAATGTAAATTTCACTATACTGGAATATAGTATTATGTAATTGTACTGTAAATATCGTATTATAGTTTTAGTATTTAATAAAACTATTTGAAGTTGTTTACGTATTCGTACAATAATCGTATTGTTAATACCAAATTGTGAGTTATTATAACCATGCTTGATGACCTAAGTTGGCCTGAATACGACGTTCTTCAGGCATCAGAATTGGTACGACACTTGACACCCCATGCCTGCCGGCCTAACTGTAGTTAACAGTTTAGGTGTGAAATTGTCAGTCCTGTATAGATTTATACACAAGTGTAACGCTCTCCTTCTATGAGACTCTGGGTATAATTTCAGGGCTTGGTTAATACTTGGATAAGTACTTCATCCAAAGGGAAAAGGTAACATAAGGAAGAACATATTAGGTTTGTGTTGTTTCTGAATGTTCTTCTCTATGTATTGACATACTTCCTAAGATAATCTTGCTTTGAGAGATTGAAAAATTTATGGATTTTCAATGCCCTTTTTGGATCTCTCATTCTAGGTTTTCAACATCGGTTAATCTGGGAAGAAAACTGTCACCCTTCTTGACAATAAAAAGATTCAAAGCAGAAAGATCTTGGATTTTACATCACATATTATTTGTTTGAATGTGTTTTGGTTACAACACAAACTGTGAAATCTGTCTGGAAAGGTTTTTTGGTGCGATTTTGGCTAGCTATTTTTTAGTGTTGTTTGGTGCTATTTTTGGGGCAACTTTGAGTTTTGTGATCTTCTTGGACAGGTTTGTTGGTGTGGTTTTGTTTATTTTATGGGGTGGTTTTAGAACCGCACCATTAAATAATGACATTTTTTGATGTGATATTTGTTGGTGCTATTCAATAACCACATTAATCATTTTAACCGCATCAACAAATGCTTTATGTACTAGTGAGTGGTAATATATGATCAGGATGATTTTTCGTAGCTATCTATAGCATTCATCGACACCACGACGCGCTAATGGCTTTGCCGCAGTGTGGAATCGAGAATTTGTAAGGTATAGAAACTCATCATCTGGTTGCAAATAAATTTGCATCTTCAACAGGGCGCGGTGCCCTTTTAAAGAGGTGTGGCGCGGCACGCTTGAATTAAAATTCAACATGTTTTTTCAGTTTTTTCTTTTCCAACTCCGTTTTTCAATGTTTTAATTTCGTTTTCGCTAGCAACAAATTATATTTGTTAAATAATAATTTAAAACTTTAACACTTTTTATTCCAAAAATATAAAATCATAACATAAAATAATAAGGAAACATCTTAAATATATTATTTAAAATAGACGTTAATTAGTATCTAGAATTCTTACCTAATTAATTGGGATTCCTATCAAAGGGCTTGTAGCTCAGCGGTATCAGGTGGTGCCCTCCCTCTTTGAGGTTGAGGGTTCAAGTCTCGTCGTGAACATAGGTGGAATAGGTGTTGTTAGCTTAAGAGTAGATTAGATTGTTGGTTCAACAAAAAATAATAATAATAATAATAATAATAATAATAATAATAATTGGGATTCCTACTCGTTCCTCTTTCTTCAGTAATATATGCCTTTTCCTGTTGGAAAACAAACACATCAAAACAAGGATACATCATCATAATTCATAACAGTTGTAAAATTTCAATTATTAAATATTATTTTTTTATGAGAGTATGATATCATATAGTTGAATAAAACAGAGAATAAAATAATAAATTACATCTACGCCAATAAACAAGTGCTAACTTCTTAAGTACAACATATGTAAAATAAAAGCCAAGGACACACTTATGCCACATACCTTTTGCTAAACTTGTAATTGAAAAGTAACCTAGAGGGTCCGAATGGTACGAGCTGCACGTGAATCCATCTTCCAAGAATTTTATTTGCTTGATAAAATTCTATGATTTTTATTTTATTTATTCCAACTAGCTACTATACTGATCGAGTCATGTGAAGTGTGAAATCATTAGCGACTATATATATATATATATATATATATATATATATATATATATATATATATATATATATATATATATATATATATATATATATATATATATATATATATATATAATATATATATATATATATATATATATATATATATATATATATATATATATATATATATATATATATATAGGGTTAGGTTCATTTGAGACCACTTATATTTTGTGAGACCGTGAGACGCATTTGTTTATTTTTTTTTATTTTTTTTTTATTTTTTTTTAGTTAATTCATGTTCCGAAAATAATATTTAAAAAAAGAATTTTTTGATTTTTCCATTTATTTTGCATTTTAAAATTATTTTTAGAATATGTACAGTGTAATATTCTATTTAGAATATTTCACGTATTTTTCAAAAAAAATAGAATTTTTTTTTAATTTTTTTTAATTTTTTTTAATTTTTTTTAGTTAATTCAAGTTCCGAAAATAATATTTAAAAAAAGAATTTTTAGATTTTTCCATTTATTTTGCATTTTAAAATTATTTTTTAGAATATGTCAGGGAAATATTCTATTTAGAATATTTCACGTATTTTTCAAAAAAAAAACGGATTTTTTTTTTATTTTTTTTTATTTTTTTTATATTTTTTTTATATTTTTTTTAGTTAATTCAAGTTCCGAAAATAACATTTAAAAAAGGAATTTTTGGATTTTTCCATTTATTTTGGATTTTAAAATTATTTTTAGATTTGGTCTCACGGTCTCACAAAATTAGAATGGTCTCAAATGAACCTGAACCTATATATATATATATATATATATATATATATATATATATATATATATATATATATATATATATATATATATATATATATATATATATATATATATATTCGTTAATTAAGTTATATCTGCTTATACTAAAAAATGTAGTTGTAGTTGTAACGAAAATGCGTGTGTTAGTTTGAGGATAATATAATTTCTAGGATGATGTAAATTTCACTTTTATAATGCAAGAGGATATGCCTAGCTAATTTAGTTATCATTATATAAATATACCAACTTATTATCCTAACTTCCCATTCTTTTTTTTCTGCAAAACACTATTACCTATAATTGAAAAAGAGAGAAAAGATGCAAGCTTTATCCCCTCTCTTCTCAAGTAACTTCGCATGGCCCTCTGAGGATCTCATACCCAATCATTTTCAACTTGATGGCAATGATCTTTCTATAGATGTTGAAGCCAATTCATATAAATCTTTTCTTGGTTTTCATACATATGAAGATATCCAGCATGATTTTTCTAATGAAAATTCTAATTCTTCTGGAGGGCTTGTGAATGAAGATTACGCTAATCCTTTGATGGTGGTGAAGAAGCTCAATCATAATGCCAGTGAAAGACATCGTCGTAAGAGGGTGAACGACTTGTATGCTTTCATTCGTTCACTACTACCGATTTCCACTGATCAAAAGGTACTTACATGTACATTTAACTTGTTCAAATGTTAGTGAGAAAATCAGTCGAAAAAATGTATAATTCTCACATGTGCAAACACATGACTAACATTTAAGCTGTATATAAATCAGCTCTTGTAAGTACTTAATGTTTCAGTGGGCCCAGCCTTATAATATTTCTCTTTTCACACAGAAAAAAGTAAGTATCCCTGGAACAGTATCGCGTGCACTGAAGTACATACCAGAACTACAAAAGGAAGTAGAGACATTAATACGTAAAAAGGAAAAGCTTTCATCGTATTCATCATCAAAAGCTTACTTGACGGAAGAAGGCATGAAGAACAAAATGGGTAAAGATGCAAAAATTGAAACAAATTCATCATTTGTTTCTTCTGTAAGAGTTTTAGGAGCCAAAAAAGCTGTCATACAACTGATTTCTTCAAAGGATCATATACACAAGAGGAAGGAGATTGGCTTCTTGTCAAAGGTTTTAAAATACTTAGAGGAGGAACAAGATGGGTTTGTTTTGCTGAATTCAACGACCTTCAAATCGTTGGGGGAAGGGATGTTATTTAGCACTCTACATATTCAGGTACATAACAGTGATCTCTTTAATTAATCTTACACTAGAGTGAAAAAATGTCTTCTCTTAAAGCAACCTCAATTCTAAATTAAAGTACTTAGGGAATCTTCTCAAGATACAATTGGTTTTGTTTAAAAAAAAACTAATATGGGTCATTATTTTGAGGAAAATTTCTAAACTGAGTATATATTTTTCTATAAGGATGATTTTAGTTTTATATACACACAATGTCGAGTAAGTAGGTGTGCCACCTTAACTTGCTTAAACTATGAAACATGTAAAATCTTATGATTATATATATATATATATATATATATATATATATATATATATATATATATATATATATATATATATATATATATATATATATATATATATATATATATATATCAAGCATACTTATGTCATAGATCTGCTGTTTGCCACAATGAACAATCGGTTATTTCAATACTAATTTCATAATTAACTAATATTTTATGGAAATAGTGATATTAATACATCATTGTGTTGACCAGGTGCATGGTGATAATATCATAGACGCTGAAAGGCTGAAAGAGAAGCTCTGCTCTTTCTACCAACAATCAGATTGAGTTTTACTCCAATTAGAAGTTTAGATCGCGTTGTCTATACATATTATATCTAGTAATTAGCAAACATTAGTTTTGGTCCTTTTGGACATGTTAGTTATATAGCGGTCAACAAATAGATCATTGAGAAGGTAAATTAAAGCCTATCCACTTGTAACTACTAGATAATCAAATGTGAATAATAGTAAGAAAATTGTTACCATTCCTTCGTGCTTTGCAAGGTAAGGTGAATTTACTTCTTCTTCGATTCCTAGGCTTTCATAATCTTCTTACCTAATAAATAAATTTTTTTTTTTCATGAATCTTCTTACCTAATAAATAAATAACTTTTGTCACATGTTTTCTTCTTCTTTATTTGAACACATAATATATTTTTTAAAATTTTTAAAATTCTTTTTTTCCACTTTTCATTTTATTAAATTTTTCATTATATTAAATTAAAATTTCATATTTAATATGTAAGGTAATATATTTGTAAGGTATTTATTAGAAAAATGTTTATATATATAATGTATTTAATACATTAAAAACTCATTAATTTTAATAATTCAAAAATTTTCTCATTTTTTTTATAAATTCAAAATTTTCAAATTGTTAATTTTTTTTAAATAAACTCATATAATACATGAGTCTCACCTAGTTAGCTAATAACTAAATTCTAACAAAATATGTAGACAAAAAGGTTGGCAATTCTAGTCCCCTATGTACAAAAGGTATATAATAGATTATGCAACAAGTGATTTCCCTGTCGTTCGTGAACATAAATATTCTACAATATTTACACTTGACAACCTCTAAAATACAAGTAATATAAATTATCACAATATACCCGGTTGTCTTATATATCCCCTCGGTCTAAGTCTAATGAGGAGGTTGACAAATGCTTAGACCGAAACAAAATTCATTGAATAGGATACGAGGCCGGCCTTTAGTAAAAAAGGTTAGCGAACTGATATCTTAAGGGTACATATATCTATACTATCTATTAAATAAAAATAACTTCCTTTATATGCCTTTTTGTAGACTATCACTTCAAAAATTTATCATTTATTCTAATTTTGACACGTAACAGTCTTACAATATTTTTTTAATTAATTCAGTTTTTAAATTCAGATAAATCAAGATATGTATTAGATTTGAAATTTAAAATTAAAAATAAGATATATGGTAATTGATTTGAAATAAATTAAATTTCTATTTTTCATCATATTTTAGTATAGCATTATTGTTTTTTTTCAATGTAATTTTATTTTCTAAGTTGTCAATCCATGTAATACATGAGTCTCTCTCTCTCTCTCTCCATATATATATATATATATATATATATATATATATATATATATATATATATATAGAGAGAGAGAGAGAGAGAGAGAGAGGAGGGAAAGGAAGTGGGATAGAGAGTTTGGTGAATATATGACTGTCATTATATAAACTTACGTGTAGAACCTGCTAAAATTATGTAGTTTTAATTATAAATCAAAACAATTATAATGCTTTTTTGCATAATCTTCAATGTTTTTTCCCTTGATCAATTTTGTTCACAAAATAGATCATTGAGAATGTAAATTAAAGCCTATCCATTTGTAAATACTAGATAATCAAATGTGAATGCTAGTAAGAAAACCGTTACCATTCCTTCGTGTTTGGCAAGGTTACGTGAATTTGCTTCTTATTTGATCCTTATGCTTCCATGAATTAGTTAATAACGCAATTCTAACAAAATATGTAGACAAAAAAGTTGACGGTTCTAGTCCCGCTATATACAAGAAGTATATAATGGAATCATGACAAAAGCGATTTCCCTCTCATTCACATGAATACAAAATATGTTACAATATTTACACTTGACAACATCTAAATTACAAAATATCACAATATAATCAGTAGTCTGATATACCCCCTCAGTCTGAGGAGGAGGTTGAAAATGCTTAGACTTGAACAAAAATCATTGAATAGGACAAGAGGTAGGCCTTTTGTAAAAATGTTAGTGAATTAATATATCGAGGATACATGTAACACTCGAATCTACCCTCTTTGAATTTTCGCCTAAATGAAATGAATATCAATCTCAATATGATTGATACGTTGATGTTGAATCGAATTTTGAGATAGATAAATGGTGGTTACATTATCGCATTAAACCAAAGATGTGTGTCGAGGTGGTAGACCAAGTTCTAAAAAAAAGATTACGTATCAAACAAATTTCAGCGACCATATTAACAACCCTTCTGTATTCTGCCTCAACGCTAGATTGAGAACTAGTAGTTTGACGTTTGGATGACCTGGAAATCAAGTTGTCGCACAAGTAACACAATAGCCAAAGGTAATACGACGGGTGTCTTGAAAACCCGCATAGCCTGCATCAGTGTAGGACACAAGGTTGGTTGGCAAAGTGGCACTCATTTACAAACTCATGTATATCGTGGCCTTAACATATCGAACGATGTGTTTTAGAGCGATCCAGTGGGCAAATCGAAGTGCATGCAAACTTTATGAACATCGTAAGATATATTGGGCCTGGTGAATGTCAAATACTAAAGGGCCCCTGTAAAACTATGTTAGGTAGTCAGATCATCAGTTAAGTCACCCGCTTCACTGCTTAGTTTTTCAAATGTGTCTACTAGCGTGTGTACAAGGTTGCAATCTCCCATTTTCGCACGTGATACTATTTTTGAAGCGTATTTTTCTTGAGACAGGAAGACGTCGGTAGTGTTACATTTGACCAAGGTGCCAATGAAGTATTGTAAGGGACCCAAATCCTTCATGGAAAAATTGGACGAAAGGCGTGATAGAAGTTGTTGGTGAAGAATCACAGAGGAGATGGTGAAGATGATATTGTCTACATATAAGAGGAAATAAGCAGTGTCGATGTCGGGGTGGTAGATAAACAGAGAGTGATCACATGCGTTATGTCGAAAACCAAGAGTGGTAACGCAGTTTGTGAATCGTTGGTACCATGAGCGAAGTGATTTTTTCAAGCCATATAAAGACCACTTTAACCTGCAAAACATGATTAGGAAATCTAGAATCTCAAAAACCAAGAGGCTGATGCATAAAAACCGTCTCAGAAAGGTGCCCATGAAGGAAGACATTTTTTACGTTGAGTTGGTTGATTGCCCACTTTTTATATAGAGTAATGTTGAGAAGCGCCCAGATGACAGTCGGTTTAACTACCGAACTAAAAGTCTCCTCGCAATTGACACCTACCTGTCGAGGCCTGCCATCACAAATAAAACATGATTTATAGCGCTCTAAAGAATCATCAACCATTGTTTTATGTTTAAAAATCCAGATACATCGGTACTAAATCCTAAGTATCATTACCAATAAGAGAATTCAACTCATCAGTTATGGCATGGTTCCACTCAGGTATGGACAGTGCATCAATGAGGTTATGTGAGAGTGGAGCAATGTTGGTGACGGTAGATGTATGTAAGGATAAATGTTTTTTTTGGTTTAGTGATGTCGGACATACTGAGGGTGGTAATGGTATGGGGTGGTAGATTAGAAATATGAGTCAGTGGTTGGGCGTTGGTAATAGGAGGTGGTGGGATATTCTATTGAGTGTTGGTTTGTCGGCAACGAGAGTAAGTACATATTCGAGGGGTGCATCGATGGTAGTAGTGGAATTTGTAACAACCCGTCATTTCAGGTCATTGAAAATCGAGTCTTGTAACCTCTTGGAAAAAGTAATTGGAATACCATCAAAAAATGAAGTATTCAAAAGCTCTGGTTGGAGTACGCTATGTAGTAGATATCGTCTTAAGATTTCCAAGCATATAAAGAACACTAAAATCCGAGTTATAACGAAGAAGTTATGACCATTCTAAGTTTTCCGACAAAAACCGGCAATACGAAGTTACGTAAAAACGCAAAGTTTCAATAAAATACTTTTTGACCTTAAGTGTCTGAATGAAAGTCATAGATATCGTTAAACTGCAAAAGTACATAAAAAGAAACGCCCAAATCCGACTTCGTAAATTGAATTTATGATTTTTTTCAAGTTCGGTTTAGCTGCACGCAGCTAAAAACTCGAATCGGAGATCGAGCGACTTTTGGCCGGAATGACCTAAACGAGAATCGAAGGTCTCGACAATGGTAATTCAGTGGTAAAAAGTCTGGCAAAAACCGACGTCAGATAAAGAAGTTATGAATTTCTAAAGAAATTCCTTAAACACGACCTTTTAAAAATAAATAATAAAAATAATTTCGGAATTTGCCGACGGAATCTAAACGAAAGTTGTAAATCTTAGTCTCACCTACGCGTGGATATAAAGAACGTCGAAAACGGAGTTCGTATGAATAAGATATGAATTTTAGAATTTTCTTAATTAAATTATATATAAATTTAATTATAAACTCTTGGTATTATCCGAAGGGGGAGTCAGCATGCTCATCCGAGTTATGCTCCGCGTAACCCCGTACGCCCCGCGTACGCGAAGGCCTTGGTCTCGGTTCGTCCATGTCGCCCCATGCGAGCTATCCGACTCGTCCCATCCGAAGCGAGGCAGTCGAGGACTCGGTCACGAGTGACGCACGAGTACGCCCCGCGTACGAGCGTACGCACCGCGTACCGAGGCTTCTCAGACCCCTATAAATAGAGATACGAGGGTTCCGGGAAAATCACCCCATCTCTCTCATTTCTCTCACGATATTGCCTCGATTTCCGTGCCCGTTCTAACCCGAAGCCCTGGTCATTTTGCTCAAGTCCCGAAGGTCGATTTTACTCCCGAGATTCCCGAGAATCCCGAGAAAAATCCGTTTCCCGAGACGAAACTCTGCCCGATTTTCATCTCGCTTTCGTCAAACTTTCAAGTGAGTTCATACCCCTACAACCACACTTTAAATGCTTTTTAAACACTTTTAAGGGGAGGGGGAATACAAGTAAACACACGACTAAAATTGTGTGAAACATCGATCTTTTGCTATACTTTTCATACTGTTGTTTTAACTATCTTATGAAATCATCATCATGCAAAACACCTCACAACACAGCTTTACCCTCTTGGGATACAATATGTTTTGATAAATAGAAATAATGTTTTATTTGTACGTTTACATACAAATACATCATATCAAGGGTAACATTCTTTACTAAATCATTTTATGTATTCAAAGAACTTATGATTTATGCTTTGTCAAACATTGTGAAAAAGGATAAACTTTGCATACAAAACTACTACTTTAATACAGACTTAGTTGAGAATCCGTGAGACGTGTACATCTTCAAATCATACCTTTTTGCTAAAAGGTACCGCTTCAAGTCCTGTCTATAACCAGAGTCTCCCGTTCGGAGAACGTGTCAAATGTGTATAGATCTATACGGGAAGTCATGATCCCGCGCCCCGACTGTTAGCTACAGTCCGTCCTTTGGGGTGACAATTTGTCATAACGCTACGACGCCTGAAGAACGTCGCTACAGGCATATTATGTTTAGTATGGTTATAAAACTCATCGGATATACAATTATTATAGTACTTCTGATTGATGAATGAGTAGTTATTAAAAGTATTCTTCATCTAACAAACTAAAATCTTCTAATAGGTTTTATTATATAAATCTATGCTTCAACCTTCTAAAGCATGTCTTTTGCTTTCGGTTTTTAGTCTGGGACATTAGGCTAACTATCACTTTAGGAAAATATGGGATTTTCCCGGTATACAAATCAAACAACTAATAGGAAAATAAGGGATTTTCTTGATTTAACTATCCATATTATTCAATACATATATTCTCATGCATTTCACACTTTTATAAGAAAATAAGGGATTTTCTTGGAAAACATACACTCAATTTGGAATGGCATACAAACTTTCTAAACTACTTATGAACTCACCAACTTAATTGTTGACACTTTCTCTTTGAAATAACTTGTATTCTCAGGGAACCGCTAAGCAGGGTTGGAAATCAACTTTTGGGGATTAACGCGCTGGCGTTAATTACTTCTTTTGAAAGATGTTTATGCTTTTATCTTTTGGGCATGTAATGAATGCAATGATGTAGACATTTTAAAAACCTTTATATATGTATGGTCGTGTGTACTTTCCTTTCTATGAACTGTTATGATACTGAATATGACGTCCTCCGCCCCCGAACGTTTCCGCCGTTCTGGTTTGGGGGTGTGACAAAATTCGTAGGTGGCAAAGTATGTATGGAGTTGGGTGTGGGTCTACTTGACTTGGTATTCTGAGAAGCGTTGTGAGAGGTTGGAATGCAGACATGAGATATTTGGTCGATGGGATAGTTAACCGAATCCCAGACAGTTGGATGTGGTTCGGTCGTGAGTGAGTGTTAAAGGAAGCCATAGACGGGAGAGTGCGAGTGAAGTTTAGAAATGGGGAAAACATGCTCATCGCACACAACATGTCAGGATATTATGATCTTGTGGGAGGAAAGATCATAACATTTAATACCTACTATGAATGGAGGGGTGTCTGAGGAAGACACAAAGAGAGGATCGTTTTTATGTTTATGAATGTTGGTGGAAAGTGTAAGAGGATAGCATAGGTAACCGAAAACTTTAAGGCAGTCAGACGTGGGGTGTTTGTGAAAAAGAATGAAAGTAGGAGTATAGTAGTATTTTGTTTTGTGAGGATGAATATTGATAATGTAAGTTACCATTTGAAGGGCATGGTGCCAAAACGTGGTAGGACGAGACGTGTAACCAAGGAGGGTGCGAACAATGTTATTGATGGTGTAGATGGTTTGTTCCACTTTTCCATTTGAGGCGATGTGTGAGGACAAGAAAAACAAAAATTCATACCATTAGTAGTGCAAAAGTTTTGAAAAGATTGGTTGTTATATTCAGTGCCATTGTCACATTGGAAAGTTTTGAAGTAACGTTCGAATTGAGTGGATATGTGATTATGGAAGTTGAGAGAAACATATAAGACATCTGATTTTTTTGGATAGACGGTAAGTCCATAAATAATCAGTGTAATCATCAATAAACAACATATAATAATGGTGACCTCCCGAACTAATAAAGGGTGAGTTCCATGCATCACTATGAACATATAAAAAGGTAAAGATGTAAACGATGTAGAAGCATACAATGGTAACTTGATATGTTTTCCAAATATACAAGACATACAAATATGCTTATTGGAAAAGGAACGAAAATAAATAAAATTGTTTTTATGTAAAACACGTAACAAAGATGATCCAGGATGTCTCGAGCGATAATGCTAAAGATCCTGTGACAAAGCAACAAATGTGGAAGGACTGGTAACTTGTGCATTTGGTAGTGAAAGAGGGTATAAATATCTGGTTCTATCACATTGTAGGATAAGAATTTGCGTCTGGTAATCCTTCACAAGACAACGAAAAGGTTCAAATTCAATAGTAACGGAATTACCAGTTGTAAGGCGACGGACGGACAAAATGTTTTTAATTCGGTTAAGAGCATGAAAAATATATATGAGTGTTTGGGAGGAGGGAATGAAGGTTGAAGTGTGGTGTGTCCATAGCCATGGATTAGTATGTGTAAACCATTACCAATGACGAGATCGTTCGGTCCGTTAGTATTGACATAAGTTGAGAATTTACATGTCGTATTTGACATGTCATTGGTGGATCATGTGTCAAGATACCAATTGGGGTTCAGATTTAGTGTCATTGTGTGCAAGGCCTGTTCGGTATTGGTGGGAGTGTACGAAAATTTAGAGGCAACATAAGCATTTGCGGGAGATGGACATAAAATATTGTTTTCTAATGAGCAAAAGTGATGACGAGGAGGAGCTGTGGGGTATGGAACTACTGGATAGTTCCATGTAAGGCCATTCCAGTTTATTCATTTATGTTGTTGTTGTTGAGTGTACAATCTACACCCACAACCGTGTCCCCGACCCTTTCGTGCATGCACCCTATCCCTTCCATGTTAGAAACGTCCAGAGGTACATTTGACCGAATACTGAGGCTAATGAGAATGCAACATATCTATGGTATCACATCGATCTTGAGTGCCAAAAGTCATGACATTGGCTGATGGTGGTGTGGTAGTGGTGACTGATGAAGCAGTAATGGCGGCATGAGTGGCTATTTGTAGAGATTTCTTGGTTTCTTCAAGGCATAATCTTGAATGGGTAGTGTAGAAGTTGGGAAGTGGTGTTGATTGTTGTAGAAGAGTAACAATGCTATCGTATTGATCTATAAGGCCAATGATAAGTGACAATACCAGACGTTGATTATCAACTTCAGCATCTGTTGAATCAATATGACCAAGAATCATTATTAAGTGATATTTCTAATAATTTATGATCCTATATGGTCACACATTTATCAAGTTGGCACATTTTGTGTCATAACCCAGGAAATATGCCCCCAATTGTCAGCGATAGTCAGACAACAAAACACAATAAAATAATCTTATAAACAACCAAAAATTCCAACCATAACTCTTATTAACATCAAAATCATAGACTCCAAAATAAGTGTATAAAAAGTCGGGTCACTTCGCAAGCAGGTTAACATATTTAGAGTCTACACACACTACCACACTACAAAAATGTAAATTTGGCAAGAATATGACATAGTATGAGCGAGATATGACATTTATAGGAAGGGAAAATGTCATATTAACCCAACAAACTTGTCATGTTTGTTTTAAAAGGTCACTAAATTATTTCTTTGTACATTAAGAGAATGAAGTAGAATGTGACCTGTTGAAATCGTCCCTTAACCCCTTATAAAAGGTCACTCAATAATAATAATAATATAAATGAAAAAATTTTAAAAAAAACGAAAAAAGGAAAACATAAACGTGATCATAGGCATTAACACATCTTCATCCCTTCTTCTTCGTCTTTTCTCTAAACACCAAATCCACATAGCATCGTCTCAAACCCTGTCGGAGACACCCTCACCGTTGAAATTCATAGGTTTTGTTTGACTTTTGATTCACATTACAACATTGCACTTTGAATCTAGCCCTGTTCTCGGATATATTTCTGCTTTTGGTTCTCTCTTTTTTCTCAGGTCTCTTCTATTTGTACTAACTATACACAATTTTTGATGTTGTATTACATGGTATTATGGGCATAATTTAATTATTGTTAATGGGAAAATGGAGTCTACTTTAGTTTCACGAAAGGTGTTTGACGAAATGCTTAAAAGAGACATTTACGTGAAACGAATTTCTAAAATGAACTGCATATAAAGCTGCTCAATTTCAAAATAGTTAAAGAGATATAAGATGAGTTTTTCGGTGAGTAGAGGGAGTGCTGATTCTTTGGCGAGATTACAGGGGAGTCTGGTAAGGTGGAGTGGGTTTTATGGTAGGGGTGGATATTTTTTTTATGAATAAACATCATAATAATAAACTAATAAAATAACATGTTGATGTGTCAATCAAACTTGTTAATCTTGAAGACGTAACCGATATGAAGTTACATAAGGATGTTTTAAAAGCGTAAATTCAGACTTCATTCCCTTAATATACAAAAAAAATAATCAACTTACCTTTTAAAACAAACGTGATAAGTTCGTTGGACTTAATCACCAACTAGGCAAACATAGTACTACTTAAAGTAAAAATTACGAAGCAAAGAACGCCTAAGATGGAAATCATATGAGAAAGATATGATTTTTAACGCTAATAAAAATTAGTCGAAAAACGAAAGTCAAAACTAGCCAAAACAACCAAAAGGAACGTTGTAGAGAGTAAAGAGATCTACACGAAAATATAAGAGTCGTCGAAAACATAGTTCATATGCGAGAGTTACGAATTTCCAAAGTTGAATTATCTCGTCACATGCGCTCACGTGCAGTGTGCCACGGGCACTGACACACGATTTCATCGAGATACGAGATGGCATGGCACACTAAGGAGATGACACATGGAATTATAGTACGGTTCATGTGCAATTACACGGTGCGCAATGTGCGGCGCACACCCTAAATCCTATAATAAATAGAAATCTTCGGCAGACCATTTGCCTTACCCTCTCACTCATTCTCTCTGTATATCGATTTTCATGCCATTATCCCGAATTTCTCTTGAAGTCGTAGCTTCTGGATGTCTAAAGTACATCTTGATGGGTTATGAGCATAACTACTCTAACTCTGAGGTGAGTTCATGGCCCCAATTTCAACTCTTTGGGGGGGGGGGGGGGGGATACATGTCTAAAGTACATCTTGATGGGTTATGAGCATAACTACTGTAACGCCCGTGTTTCGGGGCTAGACATTAATGTTGATGTAATAGTCTAGGTTAACCTTTGTTACTCATTTTGAAATAATAAGAATGTATTATTTGAGTATTATGTGTTTTATGCTTAATTGTGTGGCTTAAATGAATTAAAATAAAAATAAGCGTAAAAAATAAAATGTTAAATAAAACTGATATCCATACATGAAGACGGAGTGGTCGTGGCAAGGTTTCCGAAAATTTAAAGAATGCCGAGATTCGAGTTATAACGAAGGAGTTATGACTTGTCGAAGTTTCGCAACAGAACCGACACGACACTGCGCGACGTAAATAGTGAATTTACGATAAAGCAATATTTAGTCTTAGTGATTTAAAAAAAGTTGTAGAATACGTTAAACCGAGAGCATACATAAGAAGAACGTCTAAATCTGACTTCGTATGAGGAAGTTATGATTTTTCGAAGTTTCGACTTAGCGATATGCAGCCCAAAGTTCGAATATGAGATCGAGTGATTTCTAGCTGAAACAATCTAAATGAGAAACTAAGATCTCGTCGATAGTAGTCCAACGGTGAAAAGATAGACGAAAACAAACGTCAGATGAAGAAGTTATAAATTTCTAATGGAGTTTTCCTGTCCCGGCCTACTAAAAATATTATAATAAAAGTTAAATTCAAAACTAGCTGACGGAGTCTAAATGAGAGTTGTAGAGCACAATCTCACCTTCGCGGGGATATAAAAAACGTCGAAAACGGAGCTCGTATGTGAAAGATATGAATTTTTGAAGTTCGAGGCACGCTTACCGAAGGGCCTGTCCCATTGCATGTCAAGTCCGAAGTTCATAAGCCATGACGCACGGCAGAACACACTGCGTTCGGAAACACATTGCGTTCGTTCAGGGAACGCGTTGCATTCGAGGGCCTGACCCTCCTATAAATAGAAGTCGAGTCCAGCCGATTTGGTTGCTTTATTTCTTTCCTCTCACTCCTTATTCCCTTGTTTTACATGGAAGTTATACCCTCGAAGCCCCGGTATCATCCCGAGACTCGAAGCAAGTCCCGAAGCCCCAAAGATCCCGAGAAATAGAGTTGTCGAGCCGAAACTCTACCCGCAAGAAGCCCGGTTCTTTTGGAAGATATCCCGGTTTCATCGAATATTATTATTTTAAGAGCCGTAGTGCTGTCTGAGCATCGTCTTATCAAGTGAGTGTATATTCCTTTTCTTCTAACATATAGATACGAAGTATTCTCTACAAAGTACATGTTATGTGTTTGTATATTATTTGCTTATTTGAAATAATTGTTGAATGAATGATTTGTACAAGTTTTATGCTATATATATATATATATATATATATATATATATATATATATATATATATATATATATATATATATATATATATATATGTATATATTTTTATCTACTAATTGTGTGATGAAATAAAATGATGACCACAGACTTTTCTAGACAGTCGAGTGGAACGTTGGCAGGTTCATAACCTGTAGGTGTTGTGAACGATGTTTTCACCGGTGTACTCTATCCCCTCATGGTTGCTTTTAAGACATCAATTGTTGAGGAAACCCCTTTGCAGTAATGTCCGTCCCGATGAAAATCCTAGATTAGGTCCCTTGTAATAGTTGTTGTCATAGGGACGTAAAGTGAGGATAACGGGAATAGGTAATCGGATTATTGTTGGTTGGTGAAATTAAATATAATTATTTATTGTGGGTTTAAAATTCTATATCATCACCAGGCTCCCAAGTTCGACCCACTCAGTTTTATTTGTACTACAGGTAGTGGCGCGAGAGCATAAGTTGGATAGCTTGTGAAGATATTTTGTTTATAGGCCAGTAGTTGTGTATAACTGTTGTAAGGCTTATAATATGTCGTTTATGCTTTTGTGTCTGTATCGGAATATGACATCCCGAGTTTTGATATATAATGAAAATAAATTTCTTTAAGGAATGCTTTGATATATTTTATTTATCATATTTTGTTTTGGGAACAAATTCCGCAACTCTTTTAAATCAAAGGATTACTCTGAAAATTATTTTAAAAGCATAAATTAAATCGGTCTTTTTTGGCAGTGATTTTGGGGATGTCACAACTACAACCTATGTGTTCATGCAACCCTAATTGCTTTGGATCTAAGTTTCTCACTAGTTGAACATGCAAATTGAATACCAAAGCAAAACCCTAGATCTAGCATATATAATTCGAAAATCACATAATAAAAGGGTTTTGTTGTTTACCTTAGTTGTCATGTAGTAATAACAAGTACTCCTTGGAGATCATTGACTCTTGAAAGCTTAGTGCCTCAAATGTTGAACCTCTAGTGGCTCACAAACACCACTAGCAAGAGGATGAGATGAGAGATAACGAAATTCTTCTGAATTTCGGCTAGGGTTTGTAGCAACCATGCATTCCCGCAAATCCAAAGGCGGTGGGGTCTTTATATAGCTATGGGATACTAGGGTTTTTTTGGAGGAAACCCTAATTTCCTGCTTAAGGCTTAAGAAGCCCATGGACTCCTACTAAGAAGCCTAGGACGAAATTTATAGGGCCTCCTTATAGATTTTCGTCCACTCCATTATAAGGAGTCCACCGACCCAGTTTCATAACTATCAATGATTTGCAAAACAACCCTTGTTCTTTTAATCAGTTCCTTTAATCCCAAAATTAATTCGAAATTAATTCTAATTAAATAACATGATTTCTAATTAATATATTATTTTCATAATACATTAATAAATCAATTTATTATTCCAAATAATAAATTCAACCTCTCTCTCAAAAAGTCATCATGTCAAGTTGCTAGAGTGAAGGCAACCCAAAAGGACCATGCTACTATCAAA